>NW_025776137.1:0-300000 GCF_021130785.1 Homalodisca vitripennis
TTTTACCAAATAAATTTACAGAAATAAATTTCTGTTTCTAAAAGTTTTTTTTCTAATTGTCTCTACCTTTAAAATTCCACGATTACCGTACTAGATTAGTTTTTAGACTCGTTTAAGAAGATTAAATTTGTACTAAAAAAATACCTATAAACAGTAACTGGCAGAAACTTTGACGCATACGTAATAGTTTTCGTTGGTTTTAGAAAAAATGAGGGGTAACTTTTAAAAAATTTACCCCTTTATCTTATCAAATTATCTCTATGTTTCCTTGCTCACCTGCATTTGGCTCTACATTAGACGAAATGTTATTTTTCTGTCTGATTATGTTACACTTTATTTCATCTATATGTTTTCTAATGAATCTTATCAAATTATCTCTATTGTTTCCTTGCTCACCTGCATTTGGCTCTACATTAGAACGAAATGTTATTTTTCTGTCTGATTATGTTACACTTTATTTCATCTATATGTTTTCTAATGAATCTTATCAAATTATCTCTATGTTTCCTTGCTCACCTGCATTTGGCTCTACATTAGACGAAATGTTATTTTCTGTCTGATTATGTTACACTTTATTTCATCTATATGTTTTCTAATGGATCTTATCAAATTATCTCTATGTTTTTGTGTGTTGAGAATGTGCAGAGAATTAAGAATCTCTCAAACACATTTTTTCGCTTCCTCGGTAATTGCCATTACATGTGCAAATATCTTCTACGCCAACATTATTCAAGATCAGTTTTCCCAGTTATTACACTTATTTTCTCATTAACTTGGTGTTTGTCTCACACGAACAACTGATTTTACGTTAAATTGTTGCCTCCCACATTTTGTATATTGCACATATATATATATGAGGTGGTGAAAGTCAAAATGGTATATCTCACTTTACTACAACTTTTCAGGACAGAGCGTTTTATCCCATCAGGTTCCAAAAAATTAGGTTTCATGTGAAAAATTTTTTAATTGCTGGATGATGTTAACAAAAGTCTATTTTAACTAAAATGGAACTGTTGAAATTGTTAATTCTTTAACCGGATAACCGTAAATAATAGTGTTCAAATGAGTTATACCACTTTTACTCTAAATAAAACTCACAAAATGTAACAGGTAAAAATAAGTTTTAACTACTAAACCTGTTTTAATTTATATTTAGCTAAATTGTATTTAAATGAAAAATTGAAACAAAAATTACAGGAAAATATTTTACAATAGAAGAAAAACTTATTGGCTTCACTGCAAATTTTCTTCCTCCCTCTGGAGTGTCCTCTAGGATGTTCCTCTTCGACATTCAGAAAGTTGGTGTCTTCCGCTGTGTACGAACTTTTTATGTTCCTGAAGTAGGCATGGTGAGATTGGAGGAATATACTTTAGGAGGAAGATCATGCCTTTTTTCAAAGTATTAATTATTCTGGGTTCTTTGTAAAGTTGGTCTTGATCGGGCAAGAGAGACCTAGGACGACCCTTAGCTGATGTATTAGGGCGTACGTTCAAAGTACTAAAAGGTTCGTCATCATCTAGTCTTGTCTTGTAACAAGATCTCAAAAGGTTTACTTTTGTCATACCGAATCCACTGAAACGATAGCCAATTAACTTTCCAGCTATGTTTTTAGTCCTCCTAATAATGGCCTTTTCTAAATTTTAAGTGGAAAGAAAATCTGGTGCTGCCATCTGAACTACTATAAAACTATTGTTTTTCTTGCTGACACCACCATTGCGCTGTACCCAATCATCAGGAACGTAGATGGATTTCATTTTTGCACATTGTTCAACGAGACCAAAATCAGAATCATTGGGGCAAATAGGAGTGTCCTGATACAAGAAATTTTTGTTCTACTATATTAAACAGAGGGGCTGTCTTCAAACAAACTTCATCAGAGCTTGGGCAACCTTTATGTTCCGATTCTGTCCAGTGCAAGTGTCACTGTAAATTATTATATGATTTTGGTTTGTTAACAACTGCAACGATAAGTGTTTTTAAAATTGGAGAAGAAGCGATTTCTTGAGATTTTCGAGAAGCTGTACATTCATCCCAAACATACATTGCAGCATTATTGTTAGCAAGGTCATGCACACACCTAAGTTATAACAATACATGTTTCGCCTGTAGTACGCATCAGACACTGTCAGCTTAGGAAAGGGAAGAGCTTTCTGGAGATATATACTTAATGTTAACAGTTCATCTTTTTTTTCTTTGGCCGTGTCTCCTTCATTCTTCATTGCAGATCTAGCCTTTTCAGCTTTACGCAAATGGATTTCATGCTGAACTTTTAAGGTAGCTTTTTTCTGTGGTGCCACTTTCTACATTCTGCTGTTATTTTAAATTTATCACACACCTTACATGTATCTTTTCCGGTGACGTGAAAGTGAAAGGTTTCTTGAGATTTTCGAGGAAGCTGTACATTACATCCCCAAAACATACATTGCAGCATTATTGTTAGCAAGGTCATGCACACCTAAGTTATAACAATACATGTTTCGCCTGTAGTACGCATCAGACACTGTCAGCTTAGGAAAGGGATGAGCTTTCTGGAGATATATACTTAATGTTAAGCAGTTCATCTTTTTTTTTTCTTTGGCCGTGTCTCCTTCATTCTTCATTGCAGATCTAGCCTTTTTCAGCTTTATGCAAATGGATTTCATGCTGAACTTTTAAGGTAAATTTTTTCTGTGGGCCAGTTTCTACATCTGCTGTTATTTTAAATTTATCACACACCTTACATGTATCTTTTCTGGTGACGTGAAAGTGAAAGGTTTAATTTGGTGTTAAAAATATATCTGTAGATGTGTTCTTTTTCGGGTAAAAACACCAAGTGCTGTACAATTGTACAATTGGTACATTTTTTTTCTAATGTTGGCTCTGGGCTGAGGTATACTTTCTATTGGGATTGTCTTTCCGAGTGTATTGACTCACAGAAAGCTGGAAAAAATTTGTTTATGTGATCACAACTATATCTTGTATTTTGTTTTCGGGAGTCTTCTTTGGCTGGAACATGCTTTATTCCCGAAGGTTTTCGCCTGAGGGTTTTCCATTGTAAATTTTAGTTAATAATCTGGAAACTCTGCCATTTTAGGTACTAAATGTATCTAAAATGTATGTCTTGCAAACATTGACTGTATATTTTCCTGCAACCTGTAGGAAATATTTATTAGAGGCCTGTCCTTTCGGTCTTTCTACCATCTTTGGGGCTTTCTTACAGCTACTGGTGCTTGATGGATTAGATTAGGCCATCGAGATAAGCATTTTGCTTAGTAAAGTCAGCCATGCCATAACAATTCTCTGAATAATGTGTGCCTCTGCTCAATATGTTATAGGTTCAAAGCACTTAAAGCGACATTTACAATCTTTATTCTCAAAGACCTTACTTGATATCTCAGCAGCTTTATAATTTTTTGTAAGATTCACCAGAATTCCTAAGGCGTTTTGCAGTAGAACGTTTAGATTCATCAGACCTTCGAAATCTCTTGCGAGGTTTATGAGCCCCAGCCAGAATCCTCATTTTCAATGAGCACCGGCAAAGGATGTGGATTTTCAACATGTAGTGGAGCATCAACCCATGTGAGATCTGCCTAACTTGGTCATTTGGAAGCTACATTTTCATTTGGTGTCTCTGAAGAATCATCAGTACTCAGGAGATCTTCAGTAAACTAGTTTTCTGAAAACAAATACAAATTCATATAGACCTATAGGCCTATACACATTTTTTTTTTGTTTGTAAGATAAGCCTAGTAAAACAGTGTGAGAGAAAATACCCGGAAGCGATACTACAATTTGGGAAATTCCAATTTGATCTGAACAACACAGGACTTATCTAGTTCATATTGTTCATTACTGTCAGAAACACACAAACTTATATCAAGGAGTAAGTGTTAAGAGCCTACCCCATTGGCATTTTGCATTCCTGAGGGCCCAGGCAAGTTTTCCTCAGAATCAGCATAGTGGGTGGCATCAAACATCTGATAAGTTTTAAGGGCCTTTGCAACTTGGTACACTTTTTTCTGACGGCTTTTTCCGATGATACAATCGAATAGGTCTGTTGTAGCTATGGTCATCATGTTCATCTGAAAAAATCAATGATATTAGACAAGGCGTAGGCCAAGGTATTTTTATGGGTTCCAACAATAACCCTAATATTGTATAGATTTCTCACTGTTTAAAGGGCACAAGGGTTATGGCTAGTTGTTTAAAATAGTTCAATACAATGTTGATAATCTGGAAACATAACCTACAAAATTAATTTAATTATAAATTAACACTTAAAATTTAACACTTTAATTATAAATTAATATACTCTTACCTGCAGAATAAGAGCTGCTATCACTGAAGTTTGGTTGATACTCTTTATCCTTATCACTATCATATTCTTCGTCACTTGTATCCTTCCATTCCCAGAATATCTTTCACACTTTTATCAAGATAGAAAGACATTAAAGCTGATGGGATATTTGCCATATAACCGCCCTAAGGTTACAGAGTGGGAAGTCTGAAATTATACAACTTTGTTTCTAATAAAAACTAGGTTTTGTAAGTGTAAACAAACAGTGCTTGCTGTCTTTAGGAAAAATCATGAACGAGAATTTATCCCACTTTTACACTAACCAGAAAACATGTTTTGGTGTATTGTACGATTCAGTGTTTATTGAAAAAAACATAAATATATATGTGTGTATATATAAACAAAACAGGAGTAATGTGTGAAGACAAGTTATCACCAATAAAAATTTTCTTTCCATCTAATTTCTTCAATTTCGGTTAAAAGTAAACTTTGGAACCAATCTGTAAATATATTGGAATCAAACCATCCAGAAGTGCTATTATTTTAAACGGGCTCCAGCTGGTCCATTTTCAGTCCACAAATCCCATAGTTTACCTGAACGGTAAACAACGTAAGGAGGAAGTAGATCACCTGCCGCACTTCCACACATCATTATTGATATACTGGTTTTGCTGCTATTAAAGTCCGTTCTGGAATATTTATTTTTTGCGATTACTCTTCTCTTCCCAGGGTTGTCTGTAAGGTTTGATTCATCGTAATTAAAAATGTTCGATGGAGGTACACCAGCTGCAATAGGAGTTAACAATTGTCAATGTATTCACAGAGAGAACATCAGCATCATTCTGAGCCCGACTTCTTTTTATGTTGCCGTCCTGGGTATGACGTTAAACTGCCCACACCCACCTAACCATTTCCTTAATTCCTACCCAATCCCCCTCCAGGGTCTATTAGTACCCGCTCTGTTCGACCGTTCCAGTGCATGGCTCGCTGGGAGTGCTTAAGCCGGCACTAGGTGCCCTAATCTGGTGTCGGTGAGAGCTGATGTGAGCTTGCCTCTGCCGAGGCGTAAGTCATGTACTGGTTTCAGAAGCCAGCCACTTCGATGTCCCCTTGGTCAGGAAGTGTGTGTATTGAGCAGGAGTATCGGAGCTCTTGCTGCAACGTGCGAGCCCAGGCCGTGCGAGTATACCCAGTGTGGGTTAAACGAGTCAACACCGGGCCCCGGGGATCTGGGGTAGATTAACCTGGGCTCCCACGGGACCCAGTTTTATCGAGGGCGGTGCCCCGTTCCCGGTGTATCTCGGCCTGCACCCTTACACACGATGCGCTGGTTAAAATACCTATGGAAACCGAAACCACCCCAAAACTAGGGCAAAGTGTAGTAGCAAGAGATCAAAGTGATCTGGAGAAGAAACGGCAGTTGTCTGACTCAGACTGTGAGCTCGATCAAAAGAAAAATGGAAAATAAACAAACCGACGATGAGATAAAATATGCCTACTCCGTATGATTTCTTTGTGCTAAGTCCATAAGGAAGATGGAAAAACTTTGACTAAGGTGAGTCCGTTCCTTATCCACAAATCTTTAGTAGCCTGTGGAGGGCAACCTAAATCTATAAGGAAGCTGAGGAATGGAACTATCCTGGTGGGAGGCTGCAAATTGCATCCAATCCAAGAAGTTCCTTAAAATCACGAGCTTTTTCGACCAGGTAGCGATTACTGTCCAGCCCCATGCCTCTCTGAAATCTTCCAAGGGAATTGTTTTTCTGTCGAGACCTTATGGACTGCAGTGAAGAGGAAATAAAGGATGAGCTGCAGTGCGAGATGGGTGACAGTATGTGGTCAGGATTGTTCGGACCCGATAATGGGGTAAAGGTTCCTACCCCGGGTGATCATTATAACCTTTGCAAAAACCCCATCCACCAGAACACCATCAAAGCCGGATATTTGTTCTCTGTCCGTGCGGCCGTATTTTAAAAACCCCCAGCGGTGTTTTTCCGCTGCCAGAGGTTCGGGCACTCAAGTAAAGTGTGTTCGAACCCGGAGACGTGTTCCCCGCTGTGGTGATGAAGGACACCAAGAGGAGGGGTGCAAAAAATGAGACGCGATGCATAAATTGCAAGGGAAAACATCCAGCATATTCAAGCGAGTGTAATATTTTTAAAGAAGAAAGAGAAATATTAAAAATCATGACTATAGAAAAGCTTTCTTTTAACGAGGCGCGTAAAGAGTACAGGAGGAGGATCGCCCCAACTCCCAAAAAAAAGGAGTTTCCTACTCTGAAGCTGTATCTGTCCCTGTTCAGACCGCACAGATGTTCCTCATGTACAGTCTTGGAGGGTATGGTGCGTGCATTGGACTGAGCAGCGTGGCTGCTCTGGTTCAGCACCTCGCCGCCAGGTGCTGGGGAACAGTCTGTGGTCCTGCCCAGTAAATCTCCCCGAGACTTTCAGACCTCATATAAACCTAATGTACAGTCTTATGTTAAACCTTTACCAAGAGGTCTTACATACAGAGATAAAGTTCAGCAAAATTTGAAACCTGTCTAAAGTTTAGAAGAGAGAAAGAAATTGTCAGAAAAGCTTAAGAAGAATATTCAAACTAAAGTCGATAACAGGTCAAAAGCGCCTGTTAAGAACCGTAACACGTCCATCATCTAAGTCATCTCAACTGTCCATCAATGATGATGGCACAGCTGAGGATCCTTTGGGAGCTCCGGACGGAGTTCCAAACGTTAGGTGGAACTTTCCGACCTGTAACAAAACAAAGAAAAAAAATCACTATGTAGTAAAGAAGTAAAAATATTGCATGCATTATAATAATAAAATAAAATCATGCTTATTCAATGGAATATAAATGGTTTAAGAAGTCATTTAGAGGATTTAAAACTACTTATAAATACAAAAAAGGCCCAAAATAATCTGTATTCAAGAAACTAAATTAGCTCCTCACATACCACTTAAAATCAATGGTTATGACACGTTTCGATTAGATCACCAGCAAGAAATAGCCTGTGGCGGTGTTGCGATCCTTTCAGATTCTTGTTTGAACGCCAGAGTCTTGAACATCGTCACAAATCTACAAGCAATTATAATAGCAAAAAACATTCCTATTAAAATAACAATCTGCTCTATATACATCCCACCTCTACCTTACGACCTAGTCCTTGACGATATGCGTGATCTAATCACTCAGCTTCCCTCTCCGTTCTTGATTGTTGGCGATTTCAACGCACATCATCGTTCCTGGGGTTCCAGTCATTGTAGTCAAAGGGGTAACATGTTTTCGGGGTTGTGGGATGAGGTGCAAACGGTCTTACTCAATGACGGGTCGGCCACCTACATGTGTCCTAGGACCGGCGTGTGGTCGGCAATTGATTTGTCGATATGCAGTCCGTGTTTGGGAACCAGGGTCCACTGGTCCGTTCTTCCCGACCTGTCAGGGAGTGACCATGCGCCCATTACCGTAGCCTTTCAATCGCTTCCTTCTGCAATCGACAGGTCTCCAAGGTGGAAAATTCAGAAAGCGGATTGGAATGAATTTAGAAGTAGCTTAAATCCTCTAACTATTAATACACAAAATACTGACATTGAAATACTAACTGTATCGTTTACATAAGCTCTTCTGTCAGCGGCCGAATTGAGCATTCCCAAGTCCTCAGGGAAACAAAGTCATCACGCAGTTCCGTGGTGGTCAGAGGAATGTTCGAAGGCTCTAAAAGACCGTAGAAAATGTCTTAAGGTATTTAACAGACGTCCTACGGCACAAAATCTTGAAAATTACAGAAGATCGAGAGCAAAGGCAAGGCAAATTTTCAGGTTGAGTCGGCGACAGTCCTGGTTAGACTATATTGATAAAATAAAAGAGAACTCCTCCTACGTCTGATCTTTGGAAAAAGCTACGTTCAGTTTGCAGCAGGCTCTCTCCACCTTCCATAATTGGGTCTAGAAACGTCGTGGCGATATAGTGACAGATCCTCAAACAGTTGCCAACTTGTTTTCGGCTCACTTTGAGCAAGTTTCTAAGACGTCGTCATATTGCCTCGACTTTCAACATTTTAAAGCTGCTCAGGAAAGGTTGCCTATTAATTTAAATCGAAATAACGACTCCCCTTTAAACCTTCCCTTTACTATAAATGAACTCTATTTGTCCCTTAAGGCCACATCAAACTCCGCACCAGGTCCTGACAATATACATTATGCCATGTTGCGGAACCTGACGGAGGAAATTAAGAAAGACCTTTTAACGTTATATAACAGAATTTATTTAGAAAATGTATTTCCTACATCTTGGCGTCGTTCACATATTATCGCTCTACATAAACCGGGCCAGGATAGAGCGTCTCCAAGTAGCTATCGGCCTATATCCCTTACTAGTTGCCTCTGCAAAGTCCTTGACACAATGGTCAATAGAAGGCTTGTGTGGTATTTGGAAAAAAACAATCTTCTGGCGACTGCTCAGTGTGGATTTCGGCAGGGTAGGTCTACTGCTGACCATCTGTTGTGTTTGGAGACGTTTCATCCTTAACTCTTTTATTCAAGGAAAACACTTAGCTGCTGTTTTCTTTGACCTGTCGAAAGCCTATGACACTGCATGGAGAAGGGGTATTGTAAATAAACTAATATCTTGGGGTGTTGGTGGTCACATGGTGGCATTCATAAATGGCTTTTTGTCTGACAGAACCATTCAAGTAAGACTCGGGAAAACTCTTTCTGATCCTCTTGTTCAAGAAAATGGAATCCCGCAAGGAAGTGTGTTAAGCTGCACTCTATTTACCATTGCAATAAATGAAATTGCATCGTACGTTATACCTCCTGTACGCTGTTCTTTGTTTGTAGACGATTTTGCTATTTTTATCTCGGCAAAGAAACTGTCTACATCTGAAAGAACTTTGCAGTTGACTATAAACCGGCTTGAACAGTGGTCTAGAGTAACGGGTTTTTCTTTTTCCCCATCGAAAACTAAGTGCATGGTCTTTTCTAGGCTCCAAACCATGGAGAAGCCAACACTAACTTTGATGGGACAGAGGAATACCAAACGTCGAGGAAATAAAATTCCTGGGTCTCACGTTTGATACCCGGCTAACTTGGGTGCCTCACCTGAGAGACCTAAAAGATCGATGCATGAAACGCTTGAATATACTTAGAGCCCTTAGCGGAACAAAATGGGGAGCTGACAGGACGTGCATTCTCAGATTTTACAAAAGCCACCTTCCGTTCTTGTTTAGACTATGGATGTCAAGCATATGGGTCCGCAAGACCCAGTGCTCTAAAAAATGCTTGACCCTGCCCATAATTCTGCCTTAAGACTGGCCACTGGAGCTTTTCGATCTTCTCCTATTAATAGTCTTCTTGCAGAAACAGGAGAACCTCCTCTTTCGCATAGACGGCAACAACTGTCCCTGAACTATGTTCACCGCTCTCTCAGGGAAGCCAGACAACCCTGCATTTGAACCGGTCCTGCGAAATCCACTCTATAATTCTTTCCTAGCGAGACCAAATCTTCCTTCACCCTTAGGCGTTAGGGCCAAATCCTACGCTTATGAAATAGGGCTAAACAATTACCAGTTTTAAAGTCGTTCATTAATGTGATATCCCACCCTGGAGCGTATCAATGCCAAAAATTATTTTAAATCTCTCTAGGTTTAAAAAAGTCTCCACTCCAGAAACAGTCTACCAACAAGAATTCCGTCAAATACTAGGCAGCCTCGCACCTTGCGATGTTGTCTATACTGACGGGTCAAAGGAACGTTGTAAGAACTGGATGTGCTTTTGTCACCGGGGTAAGACGATACGGATTTCGTCCCCCAACGACTCTTCCATTTTCACGGCTGAATTAACAGCCATCCAAAAGGCCCTAAATATAACTTTTCCTATGACAAAAAAATTTTGTTATCTGCAGCGACTCCCTTAGTGGTGTACAAGCCATCAGCGATATGTATTCCAAACACATTATCATCCGCGAAATATGGCACTCCTTGTCTTCCCTCCAGTCCGAAGGTGTTGCTGTCTTTTTTGTCTGGGTACCTGGACATATTGGAGTATCCGGAAACGAGCTGGCAGATAGAGGAGCTAAGGAAGCATTACAACTCCAGCCTTACACCGCACGGATGATTTCTTCCGACATTATCCCGGTAGTGAAGGGCAAACTGAAAGCCAAATGGAATAGCGAATGGCGGGCAGTCGTCAACAACAAATTACGGCTTATTAAAGACTGTGGCCATCAAGAAGGAGAAGAACTTTTCTCTCTTTGCTTGGCTTCACAGTGGCAATGAAGTGGCGAAGCCACTTAACAAACAACTCAGAGTTTATCCATCCATTCTCTGATATATCAACCACACTTCCAGGTGGAGCTCCTACCTTCAAATCGTCACACATTCTCATTCTTTTGAAAATAATAAGGGGTGGAACATACATCCCTCCTGCACTTGAACAGCACACAACAGTTGTATTGACTCCTCTTTCTGCACTAGATATTGTACCCACAGCACGCTTCCCCTTTTCAGCTACCACCTTCTGACATTTATTTTGAATAGAAACTTACGCCTGTCTCGTCAACGTTGAAAAGAGTAGTAGCATCAATATTATTTTCATCAGCAGTTGTTTTCAAAATTTCAAAGAATTCATTGACGTTTTCTTTAGAAAATCCTTTTGCTCTAGCCAATGATGTTGCCTGAGGTTCACGAAGAGAGATGTCCTTATGGCGTTTCATGAAGTTGTAATACCACTTCTTTCCAACGATTTGTTTTTTCCGCATTAAATACGTGGGGGATACCTCTTCTCACGGCGATTTGAAATGCAAGCCTACGAACGTCTGTTATCGTCATTCCAAAAAAACACGCCTCTAGTTTTTTTATATGGTCAACAAGCTGTTGCTCTACATCGGGAGGTAGTGTAGTTTGACGCCCCATCGCTTTTTTACCCTCGTTGGCGTTAACATTTTTGTTGCCTAAATGGCGCTTAACCTCCTCAGTCCTAGGAAAAAAAATTGTATTTAATATCAAAACTTTTGCTTGTTTACACAAATTAAATATTGTTAGATTCACTTAAAAAAATTATTTTAAAAAATCATCCCCTATATTTTACCCCTGTAAGCTGATGTCGACTATTGTAGACATTGGGACTATAAATGTGAACAAAATATGTTTTTACAAGTTTACCAAAGTCTTTTACAATTGAAATATCTTTCACTAAATTCAAACCAAAAACCACAGATTGAGGTTAAAATAAACATTCTCAAGTAAGATTTGCCATAAAAAGCATTTTTTTTATTACAGCATATGAAAAATGTACTTACAAAATATTTCTGTTACAAGGAAATTAATACCAACAAAATTTAGAAATTATTGGAGTTCCGATTAACTCAAAGCCATTACTAAATGTTTTAAGAATTTATAACTGATGATACAAACTGAAGCAGTTTCTTTTTTCTTGAATACACAAGAATACTCCACATGTCGTACACTTCACACGAGCTCCATTTGACGTACATCCTGGAAATCTGCAACGGTTTTTTGTTGATGGAGATGGTATTTCTGGAAGGTGTAAAAACATGTTTCGTCCTCAATACGTCAGGTGGGTGAGCAACTCTAGGCTGTTTTCGTGGTGGGGGAATTGAACATTCGAAGTCATTGTCACTATCTTCTGCTTCAGCATGATTTGAACCATGTACTAAAAAGTCACTGTAAGACAATTTAAACGTCATCAAATCCATAATATCCCTCTTTGTAGTTCCAAGGGCATTCTGGTCTCTTCTGTATTCAATCCAGCTAGCTGCAATTGAAAAATCAATAAAATGCATAATAACCCTTATGGTCCATTTACGTGTTCTAGCTGACGTTCTGTAATAAGAAATTAGGCGGTCTAGAAAATCGACGCCTCCCATATTTTGGTTATACATTTTTACAATGAAAGGCCTGTCAATGTCAATGTACTGCTTTTGAACCCTACACCATCTTCTACATTTCTCTATTGGTGCAATGCCTTCTTTGTTAGACATCAGAACAACACCCTTGTTGTCGAACCATTTAACAATACATATTTGGCCATCCGAACGTACACTTTGATCAACAGACCCTCTGCCAATCCTTTTTAGCTCTAAATCTTCTTTTAGTTTTGAATTTTTTGGAATTCTCTGGTTCTGAATTGTTCCTGTTCCTGTTGCTTCTCGTTCAGAGTGAAGAATATCAAGAAGAGCTGTGAGTTAAAAAATCTGTCCATATAAACAGAAACTCCTGGGGGAAAAGTGCTAATCAACTTTACAACAGCCTTGCCACCTATATCTAAACCCTGGAACATCTCTTCTTCAACTATCAAATCACCCTTTCCATTGTATAAGAAGAAGTCTAGGGGAAGACCATCAGGAGCAGCAGCTACAAATATTTTCAGACCACAAGGGTTCGGTTTTGATTTAATTACCTGCCTAGCTGGCACATTGCCCCAAAAGGGAACCATCTGCTCGTCTACGGCCACGTTCTTAGGTCGGGAATTGAGAAGGCAACCTGTTCTCACTGATTTAACTATTAGATTAACTTTCCAAAACTTAGATGAGGCCTTCTCTTCATTTGAAACCTCATTATCGTAAAACCAGCTTTAGGTTGTGTCTAATAGAAAAATATTTGTTTTTTGTCATTATGGAAGCAACTGACTCAATTTTAGTGGATTTTTCCCAATACATTTTAATTCTTGGAAGTCCAAATACTGACATCTTTGTTGATACACCAATAAATTTCTTAATTTCATCCTTATTCTCTAAAAGTGGGCGGCCCTGGAGTTCTATATACTTTCTATTAGTTTGAGTAAACATCAAATCGAAAATGTCATCAGGTAAATATTTACTCACATACTCATGTGGTGGGAGGTTCAGCGGAACTGTATCTGGTTCTTCTAACTCAGGAGCAGGAGGTAGAGGATGAAATGATGTATCTTTTTTCCAGAAAATTCTTCGGTACCTAATAAAGGCCTACAAGTTCCAGGTTGTTGATGGTTTTGTTCAAGTGTAGGCTCGGCAGTTTCAACGTCTTCTTCATCTGAACTATCTTGATCTGCTTGAACAGCTTCAGGCAGAAAATTTGGATCAGCGTCGACGTCATCTTCATCAGAGAGGTGAAGTCACTGATGTTCCCGTTGAGCTCATTATCAACGAAGTCGGCAAATGGCTTGGAAACTGAAACCAAAGAAAACTTATGTAATGTTTGTCTTTACAAGAACGGTGGGTGCCAGAGTGGCGTAAAAAAGCAATACTGCATACTAAGGGATAAAAAGAGTATAGGATATATATATATATATATATCCTACTTATATATCTATACTTATTTTTTTAATGAAACCCATATATTTGTATATATATATATATATATATATATATATATATATATATATATATATATATACAAATATATGGGTTTCGTTAAAAAAAATTAGTAAACATTGATAATTTTTATCTAGAAATTACATAACCTAAACAATGCTACTATTTAATTTATTCTAAACATTAAGTCCCAATTTAAATGGCCCTCAGAGGCTAAACTCTTTATGATAAATTCAATAAAATCATACCACTTGGTGCTCTTAACATTAGCATTGTCATTTCACATGAGATTTGAAAAAGATTTAGCCTAAGAAATATAAATAAAAATTACTTACATGGATCTATACAGCGAGTGCCTCTTGGAGTGCGGTCCGCCATGTTTCCAAATTCACCAGGAAGGCGGTTCTTCTCCAAACGAAATGAAACTGAAGCCAATACGTGCTGCCATCTCTAGGGATACCTAGGAATGTCCATTTATTGATACCAACCCACTACTGAGGGAGAAAAAAAATCCCCTTCTATATGATGTTTTATGTCGACCCCAGTAGACAAATGTACCGAGGAGGTTAAGTGTTGGTTTCGGGAATCCATACTGTCCGCAACATTGATTAAATCCCATATCTCCGTTTCTGTAAGCAGCTATGGCTCTTTCCATTATCCTCTTCATCCCACGCTCCATACTTTCTTTTTGCTATTCTGAAACACAATAATAAATTGTGTTACGCTTTAATATTGTGTTAACTTGTTTTACTTACTAAGAAACAAATTAATTTAAGCAATCCATAGTTATTTACATACAACAAATCGCAAATATGAAACATGGAATGTAATGGGCTCCCAAATCGTACCGGTAGGATTTGGGATACCATTAGAGGCACGATTTACGCAACTTGGTCTCGCGGCAAATATAACCTTATTACTAACCTCAAACACACATGGCAACGTAAACTGGTATATCAAAATACTCTATATTAGTGCTATTTCTACGAACTACTGCTGGCTTTTATTAGTACGTACCTTGACAGTCATTAATCTCTTATGAAAAAGGTTCCAAAACACCATCAACTAGCTCCAAAACAAGGAATCGTTCACAAAAACGTAGAGATCAACTGCACACAGACAACCTTGTCTCACATTTTCTAGTAATGGCTACTTCCTCCTAGCGCCGCAAGAGTGCTGTAGTAGTTCTATTTCTTGTTAAAATCGCGGTGGTACGATTTAGGAGGCGGTACGATTTAGGCGACCTTCCTCTAATTTCGATATTTTATAAATCAGTCGAGATTATATCATATTTGTAGTAAAATGATTTCCGTTGTATAAAATAGACAAAGATTCTTTCATTTGATTATAAAGATTTATACTATTTGGATCACCAAATGTTACCATTTCTGGGTAATCAATTTCAAGTTCATTCAATCTTTTCGGTATTTCTCTTTTTTGAGCTCTGATAACATAATAAGGATATTCCCACATGTGATTCTTCTCAATTAACACAAATATGTGGTGTTTTTTCTTATCAAAATCTTTACAAACAAGGTCTGGTTTCATTAAATCAATTTTTGCACTTTGTTTTGTAATTATTTCAGTTTTTATTTCATCTTTAATTTGCAAGTGTTTAATTTCGTCCTCTAAAATATTTAATCTTGTTTGTACTCACCAAATTTACGAATACTTGGCAAAACTTCTTCTAAAACCCAATCTTCAAATAATTCTGCTATCTTCATTTAAGATTTCAAAATTAGAGAATATATGCCTGGTTCATTAATGAAAATAGTGTCAGTATGTAATTTTTTGTAAGGGCATCGTTTCGATACCCTTCAGATCTTTAAATGTTTTCTTATATTTCTCTTTAAACATGTTCTCTAATTGCTTGTTTTGTATTTGCTTTGAACCAAAACTCATTATTTTCATCAACAATCGTAACGATATATTTGTTATTGAATGTAAGTTGATTATTGAGTAGATCCACAACTGTCTTAATTTAGATAGAAATAAAATTTAACAAGCAATTATTATTTTGACTGTAAAGACCAGATTCATTGATGAAAATAGTGCCAGGATGTAATTTTTTTACAGTTGACGGTTCGTTACCCCTTTTGTTTGTACATGTTTTTATATACTTTTAATAAAGTAGTATGCTCCTGACTCGACTATTTTAATTATTTTGCCCTAAACCCACGTCGCGTGCTGTTGTGGCACGACATATTTGGTGTTAGAAGTGGTATTCCCTCAAATAAATCGATGGATTGTTAAAGAAAAAGTATAGATTTTCTTTGTTTTTTTTGCGAAAAACACTTAGGTCATCAGAAAATTATAGAAAAAAAATTTACAAACAAAAGGGGTAACGAATCGTCAACTTTAAAAAAATTACATCCTGGCACTATTTTCATCAATGAATCTGGTCTTTACAGTCAAAATAATAATTGCTTGATAAATTTTATTTCTATCTAAATTAAGACAGTTGAGGAGGTAACATTCAAAACCTCACATGTCCATCAAATCAAAATTTACACGAAAAGAGAAAAACTCTTCTCCAGCAACCTTGTTAATTGAAACAAAAAATAAGCTGCCCTACACCTTTTCCTTGTCCCCAAAACACATTTTCTAAAGCTTTCGAGCCTAAAATGTGCTAGGTTCACTAAATATTTAGGTTTAAATTTTGGACATGTGAGGTTTTGTTTGAATCTTTGGGACATGTGAGCTTTTGTTCAGAACTGAGGTTCATTTTGTGTTGTTTTGACTGGATTCATTTGCAGTAATTGAATGATAAATTAAACTTAAGTAAGCACAAATTTATGTCTAGGTAAAGGTTAATAAGAACATTATATACAGATTACAATATTATATTATTTAACACCACAAAGTTAAAATACCAAAAAGATAAATTACTTAAAGAATATTAAAGAGTTGAATTTATATTCTAGGAATTAAAAAATCATGTATAAAGTGAAATGAAAATCTCTCATTGTGTTTTAATAAGTCTTTACACTAAATGTGAAGCGCACAATCGTCTTCTAGGCAGTCACACTGGGGCACCTCGATCTCTTCCTCAATGGTTGGTGTATTTTCTCCGTGTATTATATCATTGTACCAGGAGAGGCTTTCATCCCTACCCCAATGTTCACCAAACAGGATTTTCAATAGGCCATCAACATCCTTTTTCTTTGCATTGGTAATAGGGTGAATCAAAGGCACTTCTCGAAGCGGAGCCTTTAAAATAGTTGCCCAATTCATTCCCTTTTTTAGTAGGGTTAACTGTTTAAGGTTTTCATCCTCGAACCTAAAATATTCGTTGGCTTTTACCCTCACTGAGATGGTGCCTTTAGAGGATACTTTCTTTGTCATAAATATTCTCTTTTTTTTCACTGATCATAGCTAATGGTTTGAGAAAACCTTCTTTCCCCCCCAAACTCTTCAAATCCTTTAGATTCCAGTCAGTGCCTAGAACTTTGACAGGACCCACTTTCCTATACTCTTCCAAATATTCCTCTTTATTTATTATTGTTGGTTTTTTTCTTCAATATTCTTTCTACTCTGCCAAACACTCTGTCTGCGGGTAAAAAAGAATGTCCACGGACAGGAAAAGTAATTGAAATTGTCTCCAAGTTCCCTTCCGTTTTAGCCAAAAAGTACATCAAACAATGCAAAATATGGTTATTCTTATTTTGGCCCGTGCACCCATCACAGAAAAGTCTAAGATGGGTGATAGATTCATCGAATTTGTAGGAGCTCAAAAAATTTATTAGAGCAGACCCAACTTCTGTAGATCCATGTCCCGCCTGCTCTTCAGACCACATAAAAAATTCAGGCTTCTTTGTATTCACATCCGTAATACAAACATTGTATAGGCTCAGCTGCCTTGCATAGAATGCTTGTTGTACAGGTGTTCGTGGAAGACTCTGAACCTGTTGCATGTCAAAACATAATGTTACTTCATTGCCTTTAACTTCTTTCAAGAGTTCATAAAATGCTTTAGCGCGTTTTTTGTGAATAGTCTTTTGGACAAAAATTCCTTGCTTCTCATGAGGTGTTGCGCTTTTTATTTTATTATCCATCATTGCACAAAAACTGCAGATGTCCGATGCTGGGGATTTGAATCCGATATTGAACTCATTGCAGAATATACGTCTAAACATAGATTTTGTGACTTTAAGATCATTGGAAATTGTAGAGCTATCATAAATAGTCCACAACTTTTTAATTGACAGGTCACTACTGAGGTAGACTCTTTTGGTTTTTTTCCTGCTGTAATGGCTCTCTGAACCTTTTAAATTACCTATAAATTCTCTAACAGAATTTTTCTTTAGAATACTCTTACCACTTACTCGATCCCCACCTCGGTTTTTCTACAAAGTCCTTGCCAAGACGAAGTTTCTTCAAAATTTGCCTAACCCTGTCTGATTTGAATTTAGTTAAGTGCAGAAAAAATGATTTGCAGACTGTGATATTACTTCCATTAGCCACAGGAAACACGTAATGAGCCGAAAAGCTGTGAGATTTACTTTTTTTAGGTAGGCCTAGGCCTAGGCAATTAGTTGTGCGGGATCTCTGACGCTTTACTCCAGAATGTGAAATAAGTCTACTTACTTTTTGATCTTGTAGTTGTTTGTTAGAAGAACAGTACAGGTTTTTTCGATAGTTCAATGCATCCTGAGGGCGCACTTTACAGCACTGAAATACCTTAGTATTATGTTTTACACGGGGTAAAAACATTGCAACCAGATGGAGCAGAATGTCTTAAATTCTTAGCAATTTCACGCTTTGTAGGTTTCTTAAACTTCTTCCTACTTCCTTGAGACGTATTTTTAACTAATACACCACTTTCACAGGTAATATTTTCCATATTTTCACATGAAAACACTATGACTACTATTGTAAATGCAAAATCTACAGTGCATAACCTCAAACTGATGGACAGCTATAAAAAACAGCTGACACGTCTTTGACAGGTCACGTGACCTGCAAGGCGTGCTCCTATTGGCTCTTGGTACATGTGAGGTTTTGCTTGGAACTGTCAATAAAATAAGTGAGGTTTTGCTTGGAAAGTGATATTTATATATTGATTTAAAATAGATTGTGTGAGCTTTTGACTGGAAAAGATGTGTAGTCATAAAGACATTCACTAACAGTTTATAATCAGTGCTCAGCTCGATTTTTTTCAATTTTGGACATGTGAGCTTTTGAATGTTTACCTCCTCAGTTGTGGATCTACTCAATAATCAACTTACATTCAATAACATATATATCTTTACGATTGTTGATGAAAATAATGAATTTTGGTTCAAAGCAAATACAAAACAAGCAATTAGAGAACGTGTTAAAGAGAAATATAAGAAAACATTTAAAGATCTGAAGGGTAACGAAACGATGCCCTTACAAAAATTACATCCTGACACTATTTTCATTAATGAACCAGGCATATATTCTCTAATTTTGAAATCTTAAATGAAGATAGCAGAATTATTTGATGATTGGGTTTTAGAAGAAGTTTTGCCAAGTATTCGTAAATTTGGTGAGTACAAACAAGATTAAATATTTAGAGGACGAAATTAAACACTTGCAAATTAAAGATGAAATAAAAACTGAAATAATTACAAAACAAAGTGCGAACATTGATTTATTGAAACCAGACCTTGTTTGTAAAGATTTTGATAAGAAAAAACACCACATATTTGTGTTAATTGAGAAGAATCACATGTAGGAATTGTTTCAAGTTTGTAGCCGAAAAATTAAAAAAAAATATTTAAAGCCCATTTTCGAAAGAGGCGGGGGCTTAGTTGCCTCCACGAATCCGAATTAAAGGTGAAATCCTCCCCTACAGATCATGTCCCTAAACTAAATACATACTAGGTAGCTTAACACTGGCCCTCCTCCAGATATAATATCTGGCAGCGCTCCATACAACCCAATCCTCTCAAGTTCAGTGCAAGAAGAAAGAAAAACATTTTGGATCCAACCTTGTTCAAGACGAATACAGACACTCCAGTTGGATGCCGGTACAGTAGCGCTGGCAGGGCGCGGGCATTCAATTTTGGGTCCAGTGCTGTTTGGGTAGATTCGCCGCACCAGTCCCGTTGACGGCACTCACGGGGACCCTGCCGAAAGTAGAAGAATTAGCCAGCCAAGGTCATCAGGACGAGCAGTGAACAGCCAGAGAATCAAGTTGCTTCTGCCGAACGTGTCCGACCGCTCCGAACAGTAGCCACTGCCGGTAAACAGCTGGTCAGTAAACAGTCAAGGTCAACCACCTGACCTCGACCAATCAGTCCATCCAGGCAGAAAATAATCAATACTTTGACGGGGTGACTCCCCCACCGACTGACAAAGGTGGCCGAGGTGAGAAAGGTAAAAGACAAAAAATGTCCAACCTGAGCTCCGGCTCAACCTTCCCCCACTAAAAAGGGTGCAACCCCAAACAAAACCTCTCCCCCCACTGAAAGAAGAACCAACAAGCACTGGTACAGGATACGGGAAGTCGAGAACCCTAACAGGAAACGAAGTCCTGAGCAGGAGGCAGATAAAACACGATCCTCCTGAAATATTGAGAGGCGCCTCTCTTGGAGAAGGAAGAAAAACAGAAAGAGAGTAAAACGACACCACAGGGAAAAACCAGGGGTGATCAGTCCCTGGACACCCCCCCAGCCGCACCAGTATCCAGAGCATGACCAGAGGTGTCACCGCGGAAGGCCTTCAGATGAGAAACGTGGGCCTTCCGCCACAACCTCCCCGATACGGGATCAACCAACTCAGCAGTGACTGGGGAGAGAAAACAAAGAATCCGGTGGGGACCTGTCCACTGATAGCAAAGTTTGGCTGCCCATTTATCCACGGCCGAAACTGACCGGATGGGTCTTACAAAAGACAAGATCCCCCACCTGGAAGGGGTTAGCAATACCTCCTTTATTGAATTTTCTCCTCACCCTTTCCCTAGACTGTAGGAGCTTAACCCTGACTGCCTCCCAAGTGTCACTCACATTGGGGAGTACCAGGCACTGGTAGAAGACTATCCAGACTCCAGAGATTAGACAAGGGATCAGAAGGAGGACGACTAAACATGACCTGAAAAGGCGTGGAAAAATGACTCTCGTGAAGAGCAGAATTGAAGGCTAACTGAAGCCAGCTCAGGTTTTCATCCCAGGTAGTTTGTTTCTCAGCGTGATAAGCGATGAGGGCGGCTCTGAAATTGCGGTTGAACCGCTCAGCATGAGAAGGCTGGGGGTAGTAAGGAGATGTCGTAACATGTTTGATTCCATGCCCAAAAACAGAAGCGATGAAACTCCCTCGACATGAATTGTGTGCCGTTGTCTGAGACGAAGGTGGCGGGCACTCCAAAATTCTGTAGAAGGCGGGACTTGAGTGCCTTGACGGTAAGCGACGCCGTGGCACTCCTAAGAGGAATCAATCAGCAAAACTTAGAGAAAGCATCTACAGCGACAAGCAGGGAGGTGTTCCCTGACTTGCTACGGGGCAAGGGTCCCACATAGTCAATGAACACTTTTTCTAGAAGCCGCTCCGCCACCTCGGAGGAAAGAAGTCCTAATTTGGTATTTTGTGATGGTTTACTGACCGACCAAAGATGACAAGCTCGTACTCTACCAGCAATGTCTCTGTCCATAGTCTTCCAGATGAACTTATCTCTGATTTTAGCGATGGTCTTGTAAATCCCTAAATGACCGCCCACGGGAGAAACATGAAAATAGAAAAAGACCATCGGTATGAGGGCACTCGGCAGAACATTCTTGGGACCACCTCCGCGTCGGGCACGACAGCAGAGGACACCCTTGGACAAGAAGTAAGGATAGTTGGCTTCTCCCTCCTGGAGCTCACCAATGATGTTGGACAACTCGGGGTCTTGAAGTTGGTGAGAGCCAAAACTCTCAAAGGCAGCAGGGAAATCCAACAGCACGGTCCCACACAACGGTGCTTGAGAATCAACAGGATCGCTGGGTAGATGATACATTCTAGAAAGAGCATCGGCGACGACGTTTTGGGTGCCGCGAATGTGCTGCACCCTGAATTTAAAGGCCGCAATTTTGACAACCCAGCGACCAATCTTCCCGAGTTGTCGAGGATGGGCCAATAGGCAGGAAAGAGCCTGATTGTCAGTTTCCAGCAGAAATTCGGAATGCTCTAGGAACCTCCGAAACTTATCCATGCCGAAAACGACCGCCAGACACTCCAGCCCATAAATAGAAGATTTCTTTTCCTGAAGGGTCAAAGTCCTAGATGGAAAAGCTATTGGTTGCCGAGCGCCGTCGAACTCTTGAGAAAGCACAGCTCCTACAGCACAGGATGAGGAGTCAGTCTGCAAGATGAAGGGCCTACTAAAGTCCGGTATTTGCAGCACAGGAGGTTGGATAATTGCCTCCCTAAGCAGTTGAAAAGCTCGTTCCTGATCTTCACCCCAAACGAACTTTGCGTCTTTCCTTCTTAAAACGTTCAGAGGGGCGGCCACCTCGGCAAAGTCCGGAATAGACCTACGGTAGAAATTAACCATGCCGATGAATCTGGCAACACCCTTGGCATCCTTCGGAGGAGGAAAATCCCGAATGCCTTGGGTCCTGGCAGGATCTATAGATAAACCCCTAGACGACACGAGGTGACCGAGAAAACGATATTACAGACTTGGCGTAAGACACCTTCTCCGGATTGACTGTAAGGCCAGCCCTATCCAACCTAACCAAGACCTCCTCAAGATGTTTTAACGTGTTCCGTGAAAGACTCACTGTAGACCAGAAGGTCATCAAGATAATTAACCCTAGATTGGTAACGCTCCTAAAACTTACTATACTGGTAAGGCTTCGTCAGGGAGACTACTTTAAGAAAAAACAATTATTTTTTACTATTTTATTTTACAAAAATGAATTTTTTGTTTACAGAAGTTTTAAATATTACACAAGGTAAATAGTTTTCAGTAACTTACGTTAGATTGTGCATTCCTTTGCACCATTGTCCTTGATGCTCTCCACACATCGCTCGGTAACAACGCTCGCAGAAGTGAGTTGTCATCCGGCGTTTTTTTGAAGGGCAGAAACTGCATATTTTCCGTCCTTGCTGTTGGACAGGAACTGGACGAGCTGCTGGTTCTTCTACATGAAGAATTCTCGCAATGGATTGAAGAAGAGGTTTGCTTAAGTTAGTCATTTGCAAACGATGTTCCATCCAAGGACGGAGAAGCTCACAGCTGAGTTCCTTTGCAAATTGCCTTCTTGGAATAGGTTTTTCTCCTTTGGACACTTTGTTATGAACATATATAACGTAGGAATTAACCAAAACTATATTTAATACACCATAAAATACACAAAGAGGCCAGCGCCTTGTTTTTCGGCTGGTCGACATTTGACAACACATTTGGTCTAAGGAGTCAACCCCTCCTTTGGTGGAGTTGTAACTCTCAATTATTTCTGGCTTGTTGCTTTTATTATTGATACTGGGTTGATCGTGCATCGTAGATAAAAGTAAAACAACTTTTTTGTTCTTAGTTTTGTAAGACACCATGGTTTTCTGACCGTCAAAACAAAACATTGAAGAACCAATTTCTCTAGTTCCCGGATCTTTCATTTCTGGAGGTACTTCGGGTTTGTCACGGCGCAATGTCCCGACCAAAGTCAAAGATATAGGAGGTGCTAACATTTGCTCAGCTAAAGGGATGGACGTGAACCAGTTATCTAATGTCACATTTCGGTTTGTACCATAAATTGGCCTCATCAATTCTTTGGCGAAATATAGAGCTTGAGGAACATCTCGTGGGGTGGTGTTCTTGCCTAAATAAGGCATTGCATTACACATATACTTGGTTCCGAGTCACACATCATAACTAATTTTATGCCATATTTTGCAGGCTTGTTTGGCATGTACATGCGGAATTTACAACCGCCTCTGAAAGCAAGGAGTTGCTCATCAATCGTAGTGTATGATCCAGGTCTGTAGTTTTCTTTACAAGAAGCAATGAAAAGTTCCCATATTTCTCGTACTGGAGCAAAGCGGTCTTCTGCTTGTCTCTCCTCTCTCGTCTCTTTGGCATCAAACCTAAGACAATTCAACAAAAACGAAAATCGTTTAGCACTCATTGCTGCTTTGTATCTCTCCCCACAAAACTCGCTATTAAATAGTTCTTCAATATGAAGATGATTGTCCTTTTGAGCAGCACTTAATACAAGAATGCCTAAAAAAGCATCAAATTCCTCGTTTGGAGTCCTCAGAACATGTGGATGTGATTGAAGCATAATTCTGTTGCTGCCTTAGTATGTTAGCGTTTGTATGTTGAGTGATAATTTGTTTAATTTGTTCAGTCAGAAACAAAGAAAAACATTGTAAAGGAGTTATTTTATTTCTTGCGTCACCAGTAGGACCTTGACGAATGTGCACAACATTTCGGGCAGCGGCTCGGGTGTTGTGTTGGGAAGGAATATTTTTCCAAAATTTACCATTTTTTCCTCTCATGACACGAATAGGGCAGACAACGTGTTTTGGATGAGACGATTCTGGAAGTTTACTCGTAGGCGACTGGTTAGCAGAAAGGGCCGGAGGTGGTGGTGCTTCAGCAGCAGGCGGTGCTGCTTCAGTAGAGGGCGATGGTGCTTCTGTTGGGGGCGATGGTGCTTCAGTAGGGGGTGGTGTTGCTTTAGTAGGGGCCAGTGGTGCTTCAGTAGGGGGTAGTGTTGCTTTAGTAGGGGCCAGTGGTGCTTCAGTAGGAAGTGGTGATTCCCGAGAGTAAGTTTCAATTACACATTCAATAGTTGCGGAAACCGAGTTTTCTTCATCCAACTCCATGTCTTCACCTGTTTCAGCACCAGGGAGTGGAGCCTCAATAGTCTGAACAGAAGGAGGAGATGGTAATGGAGCTTGGTTTACAGCTAGAGGTCTAGTTCCAGCAGTACAATTTTCAGCTTTAAGATCTGATGATGCATAACAATATTTTCTGATTACAAATTCAATCGTTGTTTTAACAGCATCATCTTCATTCTTTTTTGAGTCCTCTACTATACATACTAAGTCTTCATCATCACTAAGCCCGCTACCTGGTTCGTAATCAGGGTCGGCATCTGTATCATCACTACAATTGTCTAAACCCGAAAAATATGGTCTATCATCACAATCGGCAGAAACATCACTTTCTGAGTCAGTGTTTCTCATTTAGGTAACGTTCAATACACTGTAGCCTTTTTAGTTCATCAGAATTCATTTTGAAACCTGTCAAAAAATTATATTTACTTTGGATAGGAAATAATAAAAAAACCAACCGCACAAAGAACACTACACAGGTCAGTAAACATATAATTTAAACAGAACAATGTACCGTTTCGTCACTGTGACGACGTAACTAACACACAAGAAGTATTGCTTCGTCAAACAAACGTTCTATGAAACAAGTAAGGATTCGTCCACAGAACTACGCAATATAAACTTAAAACTTACTTACACGGTAAGGGTTCGTCGGAGTGACTACTAGACCACTTTACGCACAGATACAACAGGGCTAGCGCCTATCCCCTCCACTCACGCACCCGGATCAAGGTCAACTGAGTTGGCACTAACGGACACGTAAAACAAACAAACCGTTTCCGCAGTACACACAAACTGCTGTTTTGCGTCGTCATCAAGACGACGCCTTACCAATCCAGGGTTAAAGACATACCTGAACTTCACATCGTGGAAGATGGAGTCAAGCAACCTAGTTAACGTTTGGGCCCCCACAGCTAGCCCCATAGGCACAGATCGGTACTGATACAAATTCCACGGAACATAGAAGGCCGTGAGAGGACGTGATTCTTTCTTCAACGGAATCTGATGATAGGCTTGGTTCAAATCTAATATAGTGAAAAATTTGGCCTTACCGAACCAATCAAAAGCAGAATGGAGATCGGGGAGAGGCACTGAGTCTATTTCAATCTTGGCATTAAGTTTTCTTAGGTCGACCACCATACGATTTTTTTCCATTCGGCTTTGGAACCAAGAACGCTGGACTGGCATACGATGAGTTTAAGGGCTCAATAACTCCTTGATCCAAGAGATCCTTGATGATACCACGCATAACCTCCATCTTTAGAGGAGCCAACTTGTATGAGTGGGAGCGTACTGGCTGAGTGTCAGTCAGACGAATTTCATATTCAATAAGATGGGTAGAACTGAGCTTGGGTGTGAGGACCTCCGGAAATCTTGAGCAAAGCTCACGGAGAACCCCAGCTTGCTCCTCATCCAAGTGACCGAACGGGTCCCCAGGGGCAGAACCTTCCTCACACTCCACCTCACAAACCTGCGGTGTCGATTTGAAATTATCCAGTCTTTTGAACAAAATCCGCCCCCAAAATACAATCCATGCTCAGGTCCTGGGCTACAAGGAAGCTCCACACCCATGAAAAACATTCAACCGTAAACTTGATTGAAGCCTTCCTCGAAATTGGAAGCGGGGAATTAGAATCAGTCCAGCAAGTTAAAGAAGACTCCTCGGTGTGCTTCACCAAACCTAACCTTGAAATGGCTTCAAAAAGACGGGAAGAGATGAGGCTACAGGCTGACCCGGAATCAACTAGGGCCTTATGCACTGAGTCTCCCACTAAGATATTGATATAAGGGCACACCGAAGATGCTGTCCTAAGCCGTAGGTTTTCCCCTTCTCTGCTAGGCTCATAGTGTCCAGACTATTAATCAAATTTTTCGCACAGGTACTATTTTTGTGAAATTTTTTCTTAGACCTCGGGGGAACTTCAGATAAAACCCCCCTTTGATCTAGTTTTTTTGGACCAGTGCGATATCTCCTAGGACACTCCCGACGAGTATGACCTCATTCACCACAGGCATAGCAGATGGGTAGACGAAGCCCACCTGAGTGATGTGGCCCAGCCACGGGATTCTGTACGGCCGTGACAGCCCTGGAGGGCTGGATGGAACGATGAATGTTCCTCTCCGCCCTCTGCCGGTCAGCAAACTGCACGCTGCGCGAAGCAATGCACAGACGGTCCAGTTCAGAAAAGGTGGAAGGGCGACCAGCAAAAACCAGACGGGACCTCTCTTCAGGATTGAGACCCTCAAGAATGTTGGTGACCACAGTACTTTCGAGGATATCGAGCCTTAACACACTAACAGTGTCTCTCACCTCGGCCACAAACTTTGCCAAACTCTCTTCGTTGCCCTGAGGCCTAAAGAATTTCTCCACACGGAGACGTTCCCTCAACGGACCAGGAACAAAGAAATCCAATGCCTCCCTATGAAAATCATCCAGGGTACCACCCCTCTGAAGAACTCGAACCAGACAGTCACCCAAAGGTGGCCTACAAAACGGAGAGATGACATGCAGGAAGCTCGCTCCCTGAAGACCAGGCAAGTCATGCAGTCGCAGGATCTCGGATAGAAACCGCAGCAAGGCTTCAGTATCTAGACCATCCACCGTTGGTAGTCGCTGCAGCAACGGGGTAAGTGGGTTTGGAAGCTTGTGATACTGAACAAAGGATCCCGTCACCACAGTCCACAGTCCTCCAGATCCAGCAGGCATTTGGGTCACAGGCCCCCGGGCCCCGTCCACACCAGACACCCCCGACGCCACACCCACATCAAAGTCTGCAACGACTCACCCAGGAATCTGGCATTCACCCTTAACAGCCGCAGCAGAGTCAACCGCAGAGTCAACACCAGACACCCCCGACGCCACGTCCAAATCAAAGTCTGCAACAACTGACCCAGGGATCCGGCATTCACCCTTAACAGCCGCAGCAGAGTCAACCGCAGTTTTTTCAGGAGCCTTTGCCCCCTCGTCCCTCTCGAGTACAGTCAGCAGGCCGTCAACCAAGGTGATGCGTTCCTCCAACCACTCCTTATCACCAGAACTAGAAAGCTTGGCTCTAAGTACCGACAGCCTCATATGTAGATGGGTAAGCCGGGACAAATACCTAGCCCTCTCTCGGCCAGTGGGCGGCGACTCCAACCAGTCCTCCTGACTATTCTCAAAAGTCTCCAACTTAGCCTCCAAAATAGGCCTCTGTTTCTGGAACGTCAAATCTCTAGGCCAGGTCGTGTCCAGGTCCATATTATCTCGCAATTGCTTCCGCATGGACTCGCAGTCGGAACCTGGAGTAAGCCCACGAGCCAACAACTCAAAATAGAGATCCTCCTTCAACAAGTACTCAGGCACCAGAGAGAGACAGGCATGATAACAAAATAAAAGACACAGACTAACAAGCAACACACTGACTCGAAGTCAACTACTAACTAAGCAATAACAAAGGCGACAAGTGAATAACGCAGTGAAACAACACTCTCAGCAGGGTCCCAAGAATTCCTGCCGTCCACGAAACACGGCAGCGAATCAAAAATACCACAATAAAACACTACGCCGTACCAGAACAAAACCAGAAAAAAACAACGATGGCAAGGTATAACAAAAGCACACAAGTAACAATAATCAGAAAATAAATAAACAAGTTCACACACTTCCTGTAGATCAGCGAAAAATAGCACAGCGAGAGAACACAGGCGCAGAAAGTCACAAACTAACAACTTCAACTCATCCCTCTCACCACCAGTGGCAAAACAAAAACCCCGGGCCCGCAGAGGGTAAAAAACACGTAACCACGATCTGCTACCATTTTGTCCCGAGTTAGCGAAAATAGACAGGAGGTATCGGAAGCGCGCCCCTCCCAAACTCGGAGCAAAGCATAAAAAAACAACCACATGCCACTAGTGGGAAGACAGACAAAGAGAGACAAAATATCTAGTACATGATATAATTATTAGGTGGCAAACATTTTCATACAAAATACAATTAACTGCAGCACCACGGTGCACCGCGTAACTTACAAACTAAATAACAACAATAGGTATAATTCCAATATTAACAATAACATAATAAATAGAAATTTGATACATAAATAACATAATATACAGCAATTTGGTATATAAATAACATAATATCAGGTACGGCAGTAGTAAATAAAAAATTTTTAACTGGTAATTTTTTATGAAACTGAGGGGAGGGAAAAGGTTGTAGAATTTCCAGGCCCCCTATTTTTTAAAAGTAATTTTGTTTTCAAGTTTGTAGCCGAAAAATTAAAAAAAATATTTAAAGCCCATTTTCGAAAGAGGCGGGGGCTTAGTTGCCTCCACGAATCCGAATTAAAGGTGAAATCCTCCCCTACAGATCATGTCCCTAAACTAAATACATACTAGGTAGCTTAACACTGGCCCTCCTCCAGATATAATATCTGGCAGCGCTCCATACAACCCAATCCTCTCAAGTTCAGTGCAAGAAGAAAGAAAAACATTTTGGATCCAACCTTGTTCAAGACGAATACAGACACTCCAGTTGGATGCCGGTACAGTAGCGCTGGCAGGGCGCGGGCATTCAATTTTGGGTCCAGTGCTGTTTGGGTAGATTCGCCGCACCAGTCCCGTTAACGGCACTCACGGGGACCCTGCCGAAAGTAGAAGAATTAGCCAGCCAAGGGCATCAGGACGAGCAGTGAACAGCCAGAGAATCAAGTCGCTTCTGCCGAACGTGTCCGACCGCTCCGAACAGTAGCCGCTGCCGGTAAACAGCTGGTCAGTAAACAGTCAAGGTCAACCACCTGACCTCGACCAATCAGTCCATCCAGGCAGAAAATAATCAATACTTTGACGGAGTGACTCCCCCACCGACTGACAAAGGTGGCCGAGGTGAGAAAGGTAAAAGACAAAAAATGTCCAAACTGAGCCCCGGCTCAGAATATCCTAATTATGTTATCAGAGCTCAAAAAAGAGAAATACCGAAAAGATTGAATGAACTTGAAATTGATTACCCAGAAATGGTAACATTTGGTGATCCAAATAGTATAAATCTTTATAATCAAATGAAAGAATCTTTAAATATTTTATACAACGGAAATCATTTTACTACAAATATAATAGAATCTCGACTGATTTATAAAATATTGAAATTACATGATGATAATTTTATTAAATTTTACTAAAATCTTGAATGATATTTTGTTTGTAAATGTCTTTGAAGATCATATAATTGTTGAATTTGTTTCCACGAACGCAATGAACTGGTCTAAAAAAGATTTCTCTAATACATTCCTTACAATGTGCTTGTTTTTTACCTTTACTATAATGCCATTTGTTAAATTCAGAAATATTCTTAACCTTTTTACACCTTTCTCTTCCAAAGATAATTTTTTTTTAGATTTTTTTATAGAAAAGAAATATTCGCACGGGGCAAGTTTTCTTTCGATTATAGTTCGTCAATCGTGGGACAGGTTGCGCCACCAGTCGGACAGAGGGGTTTATCGATCCAGGACGCAGTGGCCACGTGTTTTTCAGATGTTTAGAAATCTCCGTTCGGACAGTGTCGTGAATTTTGTTGTTTTACAGCTGGTGAGTAAATGTTGATCATTTACATAAATTAAGCTTATTCATCTAAAAGTTTAGTTAACATTTTATAATTAGTATTACTAGATTAAGCGTTTTCTCCTTCACATAATGATATTCCCATTTTTTCATAAACACGATTGTGTAATTTTTGAGGTTAAGTTGAAGTCAAACAATGGCAACGGAGCAGGTTTTCGAATACAGCATGGGGCAAGTTTTCGGGGCGCGAAAAACCTGCCCCGGGCTCGAAAACGTGCCCCGATCACCTGATCAAAAAAAATTTTATTATATATAAGGTTTATTTTCAGATGAATCATGATCCGAAATTACAAAAGAAAGACGAAAAGAGGCACTTATACAGTTGACGTCATGATGGAAGCTGTAAAAGTTGTTCATGGAGGTAGAACTATTCGAGAAGTTGCCAGAACCTATGAATTACTGTAAAAAGTACACAAAACGTACAGTAGCCTCTATTGCGAGTGCTGCTACACCGGATGATAGACAAACACCTGGTGGCTCCAATGATATCCCTGATGCTCCAACAGAGGTGGGCATACCACTTCCATGGGCAATATTTGGTTACGCCAGAAATTACAGTGTAAGTTAGTTTAAAATTTTATCTAATATTTATTAAAATTAGAGCTATGAATTAGGTTAGTTATTTTTTAATACTTAGCACCATAATTTATTGTTATTGGGAGCAAGTTATGACGCATATGCACAAATAAACCTATGAGAGAACTAATTCTATTGGGTTTGATATGTGCAGGTGTTTGATCCCGACCAAGAGAAGATGCTGGTTGACTTTAATACAAGCTTCCGACATCTACTTTAGTCTGTCCCCCAAAGAAGTCAGGAGCTTTGCTTACACATACGCAGTTGCATGCAATCGTAAAATACCACCTAACTGGTCAGAGACAAGAAAGGCAGGCCCAGACTGGTTCACAACATTTATTAAAAGAAACAAATTTCGATTAGATCTCCACAACCAACAAGCTATCATGTCCTGTGCTACCAGTTTCAACAAAAATAACGTTGACACATGTTTTTTCCCTAATTTTAAAACTGTGCTGAAGCGAGTAAAGCTAGGTGCAAACGATATATGGAATGTAGACAAGACGGGAGTGACAACTGTCCAAAGACCAGACAGGATTGTAGCCCGCCGTGGCTTCAGACAAATAGGAAAAATGACTTCTGCAGAGCGTGGATCTTTGATCACGGTGGCGTTTGCAGTAAAACGCTGCCGGGAACAGCATACCTCTATTTATTGTGTTTCCAAGGAAAAACTACAAGGACCACTTCATTCGTGACGGACCCACTGGTTGTGCCGGGGATGCAAATCCATCAGGATGGATGGTGGAACAAAACTTTTTTAAATTTGCTCATCACTTTGTGGACTACGCCCGGTGTTCTAAGGATCGCCCATGTCTTCTCCTTCTAGACAACCACGTCTCTCATCTCTCCGCTGATGTCCTAGATTATTGTAAAGAAAATAGTGTAACACTGTTGTCTTTTCCACCTCATTGCAGCCATAAAATGCAACCATTGGACCGGAGTGTATTTATGGACCTTTAAAGAAATACATCAATACGGCATGTGATTCTTGGATATCCTCAAATACAAGGCCCTTGACAATATATGACATTCCATCTATTTTAAACAACTGCAACGCCACTAGCACTAACACCAAATAACATAATGTCACAATTTAGAGTATCGGGAATTTGGCCTTTAAATCCAGATATATTTACAGACGCAGATTTCATGCCATCATGTTTTACTGATAGACCAGTTCCGGCTCATACAGTTACTGCTGCACCTATTGAGAAGAAGGAGAAGGACATGAAGGAGAGGATGAGGGAGAGTCGGAGGCTGAGAGAGAGAAAAGAACTCCAAGTGAAGCGGAGAGAAGAGAAATAGAGATAAGAGCAAGAGAAAGAAGAAGATTAAAGGAAGGAGGAGGATTGACTCAGACAGAGTCGGAAACAGCAGATTCAGATACAGTGGTAAGCCTTTACTGTAGTCCGGCAGAGTATTTTGATGAGAAATTGAGGAAGTTAGAAAGGATAAAGAGAGGAGGGAGAAAGATTATATGCTGTGCTGACATAAATGCGAAATCGGAGAAGTGGTTCAGTGGCAGGACTGATGAGAAAGGAGAAAAAGTGGAAGAATACATGGAAATGATGCAGATGGACAGCTGTATTAGAGAGATGGAATGGTTGACCTTTGAGGATAGAGGGAGGAGCTCAAATATTGATATTACGATGGTGACAAGTAACGTGATTGATATGGTGAATGAATGGGAGGTAGTGGAGGAGTTGGTAATTCTTGCTAAATGTTTCTTTTTTATCTTTTCCCCCCACAGTTCGCAACCATACAGCATTACGGGTTCAACCAAACCTTTATATATAGTCATCGGATCTTTTCCGTTATGTGTCAGCAATTTCTAAAAATTATTTCTATGTCTTTGTAATAAAACAAATACCACATACCTTTATTCTGGAGGCCAGTAGGCGACAATATCACTAATAATTTGTTCAAATAAGTCTTTATCACGATTTCGGCGGCCACAAAAATTCACACAAATATGAGTCAATCATAGAGCGCCGCGTACCGCACTGAACTTTATTCCGATGTTTTGCAAGCCGCCAGTTACTTTCAACCGTTTGTGTGTGAGCACCTGTCTCCGGATCAACAAAATTGTATTTATGAGTAACAGTAAAATGTTCATAACCGTGTTTGTACAATTGTTTATATGATTTCCATTCGTCTGAAATGATTGTCGTTCCACTTCGAATGTAGTTTTTAATTATTGGAATTAATTGTGTGGCTGATCTATTTTCGACGGCAACCAAGAAACATTCTTTAGTTTCTCTACAGATTCCACCGAAAACCCATTGTTCTGGAATAACACGACCGACGTTATTTTTCCGGCGAGCAAATAAACTTTCGTCAATTTCAACCGTCAGGCCAGGTCCGCCAATTACAATAGGGTTTTGTACCAAGTGACTCGCGGTCACTTCACGCATGTAGTTGTTCCAGTCCACCGCAGTTCCATGATTTATACCAAGTTCTTTTTCGCAGAATTTTGTCGACGTCAATTCTTGTGACCAACAATATATGAAAAACAGAACTGTTCGAAAAGGTAACTTTGAGCCGGTGAAATATGTGTCTTGACGCAATTGTTTGTACTCGCGGCACGTTGTTTTATTACAAACCCAACGGAATCGATTTTGTAAATATAATTTCATTTCATGTCCGTTCGCACATTTACGTGGATTGTGTAACAATCCTTTTTTCTGGAAAAACGACACAGCGTCTTCTTCATTTTTACAACTTTCAACCAACTGGATAAAATTCATTACACAGCATTAAACACACTAAGACGACTAAACAGGACAACAATACACGCACAGGCAAGAGCAGGAACTGACTGCACCGCTACCGTGGCTCCGTTATCGCGCCGCCTCGTTATCTTGTCCAGACGGGCAAAGTCCAACCGGTTATAACTACTGTCGGCAGTTTGTATTATCTAAAAATACCTATTCTTCCATTACAAAGTGAATTCCACTCAGTTTTGCCTCATAGACAATAAATAGAAATTGCTGACACATAACGGAAAAGATCCTAGTCATCATTTGCGAATCAGGTAGACCCTTCTTCGCCTTTAGATGCCACTCCCATCATATTTATTACTTTTTGTCTTGTCTGTGTTAAGTGCTCTTTATATCTCATTCCTTCTTCAATCACCACTCCCAGATACTTCGTCTTTGTATCCGTTTTTATTCTTTTTCCATCTACCTCAATCACCGGTTTTCTTTCCATCTTCTCTTTCAACACAACTGCCAGTCTTTTGTTCCGATAACATCAGTTTACTTTCTTTTAACCATTCCAAGGTTCCCTCCATTGCAGTCTTCGTCTTTGCTTCCACCTCCCTCTTGCTATTTTCTCTTGCCAGCACAAGAGCGTCATCCACATGCGCTAAGATGTTTATCCTCTCACCCAGATCAAGTTTGAGTAAGCCATCAAAAAGTACCGCCCATAGGAGCGGTCCGAGAACCGATCCCTGGGGGCACCCTCTCTTCAACACCTTTCCCACCTTCGTCACAAAACTCAGCCTTCTTCCAGAGAAATAACTTCTTATCATTCTTATTCTTCTCAGCACATCTATTGTCCCAACTCCTTCTCTGTATCCATATTGTTCCAAGCTCAGTTTCCCTTCCTCTCTTATTCTACTCCCCAGTCTATTCCCAATCATCCTTTCTGCCACTTTGCCCAGTACGGGCAGCAGCGTCACGGGTCTTTAAGATCTCACCTCAGCTTCGTCTTTACCTTCACCTTTTATGAACACTTTTAGATTTCCCTCTTTCCAAGCATCCGGAAAGATCTCTTGCCTCATCATCTTGTTCAGAGCTCTTAGCACACACTCATTTATTGTCTCGTATTCTCTCTTTATTATCTCACCTTTAATTCCATCTATACCTATACCTCGTGCTTTTTTGTTATTTATTCTTTTAACTGCTACATTTAGCTCCTCCATCACAAATTCTCTTTCATCCTCTCCTTCACCATCCTCCTCATATCTCCTCCTTAGTTCCTTTTGTCCTTCTGTATCTGCCTCTTCATCATCTTCTGGAATTAACTTATCCAGCATATATTCCATTATGTCTCTCACATCCTTCGTAAATTCGCCATCTTCCTTTTTCAAACTTATCAATTTCGTTGCCACTTTCTCTGTCTTCATAATTATTTTATTCATCCTTCCCCATGGGTCTTCCTCCCCTTCTTCCACCATCTTATCCCGTAGCTTCATCTTTTCCTTTCTAATTTCTTCTATATATTTATTCCTTTCTCTATTATGCATCCTTCTATCTTCTTCCAATTTCTTTTTTTGCCATATCCTTCTCCTTTTCCTTGTCTCACTCCTTCTTATTCTAATCTCCTCCGTCCACCATTCTACCATCTTTTCCTTCCCAGTACTTAACGGTATAGCCCTGTCATAAGCTCTTACAATCTCCTTTTGCATTATATTAACATATTTATTTACATCTTTCCCCTCTATAGTATTATCCATCAGGGATTCATTCATGATTCTTAAATCTCTTGTCAGCATTCCCCATCTCGCCTTTCTTAGATTATATATTTTCGGCCTCATGTTATTTTCTCCTCTGTCTCCTTCTCTTCCTCTTATTATATCTTCATACTTCATGTAAAACTTACGCGCTCGTCGCTTATGGACCATTATTTCTGCTACGGCCACACGTTTTTGCTGCATCATTTAAAAATAGTTATTTTATTTTTGTGTTCAATTCCTCACAAGTTGGGCATACATCAATCAAGTTGGGGGACGTCCAAATCTGTAGTTAAAGTTGTCTTAACTCTTTGCGGCACGGATATTGAAGACATTTCAACCCCCATGTGGCACGGAAAATGTCATAGTAATAAAAATGAGTAAAACTTAACTTTTTGGTTTGGTTGGCCTTAAGAATAAGCAGTGAACATCATTTTTACCATATACTATGCATATTATAGCAACAACCAGGTGATGCATTAAATGCATCACCACGCCAGCTGAATACTTAGGTGGTGTAAAATATGTGAGTCGTCAAATTCCAAAACGTCCTTTGTCCACTTAGTAAAATTTGTGGGAAATCAAGATTTTTCTTTAAAATATTTTTCTACACTTCAAAATAAGCTAATTATGTTTTAAAAAAATAGCAAATAAATATTTGAACACAATAAATATGATTAAATAGTCTAATTATGTGTATGTTGTTCATAAAAAGCAAAGTAAGATTGAACAAAAGACGTTTTGGAACTGTAAGAGGGACAAAAGACATTTTGGAACTGTATAACTTGGACAAAAGACACTTTGTTTCAATTGTTGGAGCACTATTTACATCCATTGATGGCTTGAAAACCTTTTTAGCAGTTCCAGTATCAAACATGTAAGCAGGTTTTCCTTGGACAAGAACTGAAGTTGGTGGAGCCTTCCCTCGGGTGATAATGAATCGTTTTGTAGGAGCAAAACGAAAGTGCCAGTTAGCCGAAGTTTTTCATGACAGTTTGGGCTGGTGTTTTCCAGTCATAAAATTCAAAGTCGGTAGATATTTTCAGAACAGTCCCATGCTTCTGTAAAACATTATAGTACTCCTCAGGCTGTATGATTGTTTCAATTTTTTTTAGGTCTCTTTCAATGAGTCCAAAAATCCTATCGGGTGGCAAGTATGAATGTCCTGCCACTGGAAAGGTTAACTTTATTCCTTTGATGTTACCAGGAGCACGGTTTGATAACCAATGCATCAACATGAAAATCAAAATAGAATTTTTGTTTTGTCCGCCAGCTCCATCAGCGAAAAGACGAACAAATTTATATCCATCCATGTTTGTGTTACAGAGCTTGTGGTACACAGCTGATGCAATCTGTGTTGAGCCTTTTTTGTTATCGGCTTCAGTCCATGTAAAAATTGACACTTTTTCTTTACTAAGATTTTCTTTGGAAGTGCCTTCACAAACAGTAAAGTTATACAAGTAGAACTGACGGCTGTAATAACAAGCTTGGTCAGTGACTTTTGGCAGTACCAAATTTTTTTGACAATCAAAGGTGAACGTTATTTCACCCTCATTAGCTTCCTTTAGCAAAAACATAAAATGAATTTGCTCTCTTTTTGTGCACATTGTATTCAACTGAACAGTTTTCTCCAGACTTAAACCTTTCTTTAAATTGAAGGCGTTTTGAGCATTGGTCAGTCGCTGGTGATCCAAATCCAATATTGTAATCTTTAATGAAAATACCTCTAAAGAATTCATACTTAACTTTAAGATGATCTTCTATGGTTTTATTGTATTCTTCACAAAGAGAACTTATAGTTAAATGGCTGGGTAAGTACACTCTCCAGGACTGACGAGCTCTGCAATAATGTTTTTCCAAAGGAACTAAATTTTCAATAAACCTTTTCACACCTCCTCTCTGTTGTACCATCGCTTGAGATCGATGGTCACCTCCACGATTATCAGTAGCTAATGAGCCTGTACTAAAATGCCGTTTACACACTCTCTGGGCTCTTTTTTCAGTAATACCCAAGATCTTACAAAATACTGTCTTACAAACTTGAACCTTACTTTTAACACCTTGTCGAGAAATTGGAATGTAAAATGCATTGCTAACTTCATTGACATGTTTCCTATCGCCTCTAGCTCTATATCTTGCAGGAGACTCGCATGAAGAATACAAAATTATTTTATTATCCTGATCAATTTTAGATTTTGTTTCATAAAAAACATTCATGAAACTTGCGGATATCTTGCATTGTTAATGTAGTACATTTAAATTTGGCATTTTTGTGCTGGCAAGTAGGTAATTGCTTAGAAGAGTATCTTTTTTTCTTATTTTTATTCTTTTTCCATTGTTCTACATTTAACTTTCTTTTCCTAGCTTTACCTTCGGCCGCTGGTTGCACCTTCCCAGTTTGGAGAACTTCAATCTCTTCTTGACTATCCATTTGTTTATTGTTAGTTCTTTTCACTGGACACTAAAAGTACAAATTGTTTAATTACTTTAGTTTTCAATAAACATAGTAATTTGTCGAGATAACACAAAACAACTTAAACATTCAGCAAGAAAACTTTAGTAATCTTCAAAGATACTAGCATAACACACCGAAAGAAAGGTTATGTTCAGTTTTACTTTCTGCTTTCAGGCATCGTCTAAAAATCTTTACAGCTGTTTTTTTATACTCAGCAGGGTTGCCACTACATGTTTTAAACATGAATAATGCTCTAAATAATACATTGTTAGAGAAATAAGTGCTAAAACCAACAGCATACCCTTACTTAAACAAAGGACACTTTGAAACTGGAAGGATGTGACGGCATACTTACCAAGCTGAAGATAGGACAATTTGATTCTGTAGAGTTTATGTCCGCCATGTTGGAATTGTTAAAGTGGACAAAGGACGTTTTGGAAATTGGTGCTACTTTCAATATTAATTTTAAATAGGAAAGAGGACGTTTTGGAATACAAATGCTGTTGTTACTTATGCAGTGGATGTTCTGCTTCCATAAACCACCAAAACATCACTTTCCAAAAAAAATGGACATAGGACGTTTTGGAATTTGACGACTCATGTATCACCATGGGCTTAATTATTTTTACGGAAAACAACGCAAATTCTTACATCTAACCAAATTAAAATGGTATTACGTAAATGCAGAGGATTAATAAAAAAATGTTTGTTTATTACAAATAACAAAATATTTATTTACATGATATCAAAATTGTACTAAATTAAACATAATTTATTTAGAGTCTCAAAACAATAAAATTTTTAAACCTCAAGTTTTAACTAATATACTTTCTGTCCATGGTACTTCTGGAAACAAGTTTTATTCTTTCCCAGACACAAAGGAACCTGGCAAACGGTGCACATCCACATTGTTTGAGCAGGTTTTTCTCTGGTACTGCAGGCTGCACAACGTCTTGTTCTGGAAGGTTGGTGACTTGAACCTGAGTGCCTCACCTCCAAAGGGACATTTGGCTTATTCCTGTTAAAATTTATTTCTTCGGTCAGCCTGGCATTAACCTGCACAATGTTTTTACTTGCAAGGCCATGAACTATCTTCCTTCTAAATGTTTTGAGGTCAACCCGTGTTACAGGCAGACACTTGTGCAAAATTTTAGATAATAACCGGATTTGTCAGCATCATCCATAGTTTATACCCTCTTTTGGTGGGCTTCTTAGGAAGGTACTGTTTTAAAGAGGACCTTCCTTTAAATCTAATCATTGATTCATCAATGACAATTACAGGCCCAGCTTCAAAATGGTTTTTGAAATTTTTTGTCATTTTATCTAAGTAAGGACGAATTTTAAGCAGTTTATCATAATCTGGACTATCTCTGCCAGACATTACGGAATTGTCATTCAGATGAATGTTACCAAGAAGCCAGCTGAATCTATTGACAGGCATAAGCTTACTGATATACGGATCATGGAGATCTTCATCAACAGACCAATAGTCCTTATAACTAGGCAGCTTTTTGATTCCCATCAAGATATTAATTCCCAAAAATATTTCAATTTCTTCATTGGTTGTTGGTGTGAACCTTTTACCTCTTTGTTGCGCATAAAGATTGGTCTGAAAGGTAATGTGATTAATTAGATTTGCATAAAAAAGTGTCTGAAAAGGTCAACAGGTTCTTTAGATTCCAAATCACAAATAAATTTTGCAGGCCCTGATGGTCCATCCATAATACCTTATGGAGAAGGAATATTTATGTGTCATAAATCGGGTCTGGGCGAGAGTTCTTAGGTTTGGGTTTTTTTTTAGCTATCTTGGCATTGGAAGGAGAGGTGTCATTTATATTTTCTCTGACATGTGATGGGGATGGTGAGTGCGTATCATTTGTTTTCCTTTTTCGTTTAGAAGCTCGTTTGCTGGATGATAGGATTGTTTTTGTAGATGTTTGTTTATTCTTATCATTCACATTAGCAACGTGTGTACTAGAGGACTGCACTAAAGGGTTAATTGTTGATGAGTGTGGTTCTGCAATGGAGTAGTTGATGTTAGTGGTATGCAGAATGTCCAAGGGAACTTGGCCTTTTACATCAGAAATTGCTTCATGTGTTTGCGATGACCTCGATGGAACATCGATTACAATATGAGCTATTGTATCGACATCAGCATAGCCATTGTCCATGTCTTGGCTTAATAATTCGTCCATTGTAAAATTGAAATCAACTGTTTATGATATGTCAACATATAAGTTGTAACCAACTGCGTTATCGCATATAGCCTCAGGGATTTCCTCATCATCATCATCCTACAAACCATCTACAGATTCACAGTCAGAAGGTATGTTATGACAAATAGTTAGTTCTTCCTCAATGTCCCTTTGTGTAAGATGGTTTTGCGCCATCTTCCTCCAAATAAATGTTTTGTGTAAGCTACCCATTATTTCTGTTTATTTCTTGCGTGTTTCCATCAAAATAATAAAAGTTAGAGAGTTTTTTGAGACCTTAATGTTTTTTTTTTTTTTTTTTTTTTTTCGATAAATCAGCTATTGAAACTTATTACTTTTATAAAACAACTTGAATAAATGGCAAAACATATTCCAAACACAGGAATTTAATTTAGCTATGTAGGTACTCGTGATGCATAGTGATGCAAAGTTTGCACCACCAGAAAACATAAAATTACCAAGTTATAAACAGTTTTTATATGCTTACAACTAGTAATTTGTAGGCCTAAAGCACCAGTAAGTTACATATAATCTATTTAAGTTTAATTATTATTATACTTACCGAAAAGAATAAAAAAATTGTGTTGATGTCTTCAACCACGTGTTTTAGCACATGCACCACTGAAACTCAGACAATCAGCTGATTTATTTCACCAATGGACAGTTCCTGCCATCTTGCGGATGGTTATGGAACTATTAAATGCCAACTGGAACATGGCTGGCTTACAGCTCTCCAAGCAGAAAATTAAAGTACTAAGTGGTGCATGTATTGCATCACTGTGCCGCAAAGAGTTAAAGTAGCGTAGGTAGTATTCCTAATAGCTCAAAATATTTTTCTATAAATAACTTGTACATTTTTGTAACCGTAAGTTCATCGTCCAGGTAACAATGATTACATAGTACAAAACCTAGATAGCTGATTTCATGTCGAGTAATCTATGTTTGTTGTTTTCAATTTCCAAACATACTATTTTAACGTTGTTTGTCTTATTTTCATATTTAAAAGGACAAGGTGTGCTATTAGGACTCGCTTTACAATGGTTTACACTATTTTGAAGTATCTGGCAACGTAGTACTAAAATGTAGTACATTGTTGCCTTCCAAGGTCAAATTATTGCAATCATAAGAACTACCTGATTTTTCAAGCTCATTATACGAATTACATGGTCCTGCAAACTTGTTTCCTTGCTCACCTGCATTTGGCTCTACATTAGACGAAATGTTATTTTTCTGTCTGATTATGTTACACTTTATTTCATCTATATGTTTTCTAATGAATCTTATCAAATTATCTCTATGTTTCCTTGCTCACCTGCATTTGGCTCTACATTAGACGAAATGTTATTTTTCTGTCTGATTATGTTACACTTTATTTCATCTATATGTTTTCTAATGAATCTTATCAAATTATCTCTATGTTTCCTTGCTCACCTGCATTTGGCTCTACATTAGACGAAATGTTATTTTTCTGTCTGATTATGTTACACTTTATTGCATCTATATGTTTTCTAATGAATCTTATCAAATTATCTCTATGTTTCCTTGCTCACCTGCATTTGGCTCTACATTAGACGAAATGTTATTTTTCTGTCTGATTATGTTACACTTTATTTCATCTATATGTTTTCTAATGAATCTTATCAAATTATCTCTATGTTTCCTTGCTCACCTGCATTTGGCTCTACATTAGACGAAATGTTATTTTTCTGTCTGATTATGTTACACTTTATTGCATCTATATGTTTTCTAATGAATCTTATCAAATTATCTCTATGTTTCCTTGCTCACCTGCATTTGGCTCTACATTAGACGAAATGTTATTTTTCTGTCTGATTATGTTACACTTTATTTCATCTATATGTTTTCTAATGAATCTTATCAAATTATCTCTATATTTCCTTGCTCACCTGCATTTGGCTCTACATTAGACGAAATGTTATTTTTCTGTCTGATTATGTTACACTTTATTGCATCTATATGTTTTCTAATGAATCTTATCAAATTATCTCTATGTTTCCTTGCTCACCTGCATTTGGCTCTACATTAGACGAAATGTTATTTTTCTGTCTGATTATGTTACACTTTATTTCATCTATATGTTTTCTAATGAATCTTATCAAATTATCTCTATGTTTCCTTGCTCACCTGCATTTGGCTCTACATTAGACGAAATGTTATTTTTCTGTCTGATTATGTTACACTTTATTTCATCTATATGATTTCTAATGAATCTTATCAAATTATCTCTATGTTTTTGTGTGTTGACAATGTGCAGAGAATTAAGAATCTCTCAAACACATTTTTTCGCTTCCTCGGTATTGCCATTACATGTGCAAATATCTTCTACGCCAACATTATTCAAGATCAGTTTTCCAGTTATTACACTTATTTTCTCATTAACTGGTGTTTGTCTCACACGAACAACTGATTTACGTAAATTGTTCCTCCCACATTTTGTATATGCACATATATATGAGGTGGCGAGAGTCAAAATGGTATATCTCACTTTACTACAACTTTTCAGGACAGAGCGTTTTATCCCATCAGGTCCAAAAAATTAAGTTTCATGTGAAAAATTTTTTAATTGCTGGATGATGTTAACAAAAGTCTATTTTAACTAAAATGGAACTGTTGAAATTGTTAATTCTTTAACGGATAACCGTAATAATAATGTTCAAATGGGTTATACCACTTTTACTCTAAATAAAACTCACAAAATGTAACAGGTAAAAATAAGTTTTAACTACTAAACCTGTTTTATTTATATTTAGCTGATTGTATTTACATGAAAAATTTAAACAAAAATTACAGAAAATATTTTACAATAGAAGAAAACTTATTGGCTTCACTGCAAATTTTCTTCCTCCTCTGGAGTGTCCTCTAGGATGTCCTCTTCGACATTCAGAAAGTTGGTGTCTTCCGCTGTGTACAAACTTTTTATGTTCCTGAAGTAGGCATGGTGGATTGGAGGAATATACTTTAGGAGGAAGATCATGTCTTTTTTTCAAAGCATTAATTATTCTGGGTTCTTTGTAAAGTTGGTCTCTTGATCGGGCAAGAGAGAGACCTAGGACGACCCTTAGCTGATGTATTAGGGCGTACGTTCAAAGTACTAAAAGGTTCGTCATCATCTAGTCTTGTCTTGTACAAGATCTCAAAAGGTTTACTTTTGTCATACCGAATCCACTGAAACGATAGCCAATTAACTTTCCAGCTATGTTTTTAGTCCTCCTAACAATGGCCTTTTCTAAATTTTAAGTGGAAAGAAAATCTGGTGCTGCCATCTGAACTACTATAAAACTATTGTTTTTCTTGCTGACACCATTGCGCTGTACCAATCATCAGGAACGTAGATGGATTTCATTTTTGCACATTGTTCAACGAGACCAAAATCAGAATCATTGGGCAAATAGGAGTGTCCTGATACAAGAAATTTTTGTTCTACTATATTAACAGAGGGGCTGTCTTCAACAAACTTCATCAGAGCTAGGGCAACCTTTATGTTCCGATTCTGTCCAGTGCAAGTGTCACTGTAAATTATTATATGATTTTGGTTGTTAACATGCAACGATAAGTGTTTTAAAATTGGAGAAGCGATTTCTTGAGATTTTCATGAAGCTGTACATTCATCCCAAACATACATTGCAGCATTATTGTTGGCAAGGTCATGCACACCTAAGTTATAACAATACATGTTTCGCCTGTAGTACGCATCAGACACTGTCAGCTTAGGAAAGGGAAGAGCTTTCTGGAGATCTATACTCAATGCTAACAGTTCATCTTTTTTTCTTTGGCCGTGTCTCCTTCATTCTTCATTGCAGATCTAGCCTTTTCAGCTTTACGCAAATGGATTTCATGCTGAACTTTTAAGGTAGATTTTTTCTGTGGGCCACTTTTTACATCTGCTGTTATTTTAAATTTATCACACACCTTACATGTATCTTTTCCGGTGACGTGAAAGTGAAGGTTTCTTGAGATTTTCGAGAAGCTGTACATTCATCCCAAACATACATTGTAGCATTATTGTTAGCAAGGTCATGCACACCTAAGTTATAACAATACATGTTTCGCCTGTAGTACGCATCAGACACTGTCAGCTTAGGAAAGGGATGAGCTTTCTGGAGATATATACTTAATGTTAACAGTTCATCTTTTTTTCTTTGGCCGTGTCTCCTTCATTCTTCATTGCAGATCTAGCCTTTTCAGCTTTACGCAAATGGATTTCATGCTGAACTTTTAAGGTAGATTTTTTCTGTGAGCCAGTTTCTACATCTGCTGTTATTTTAAATTTATCACACACCTTACATGTATCTTTTCCGGTGACGTGAAAGTGAAGGTTTCTTGAGATTTTCGAGAAGCTGTACATTCATCCCAAACATACATTGTAGCATTATTGTTAGCAAGGTCATGCACACCTAAGTTATAACAATACATGTTTCGCCTGTAGTACGCATCAGACACTGTCAGCTTAGGAAAGGGATGAGCTTTCTGGAGATATATACTTAATGTTAACAGTTCATCTTTTTTTCTTTGGCCGTGTCTCCTTCATTCTTCATTGCAGATCTAGCCTTTTCAGCTTTACGCAAATGGATTTCATGCTGAACTTTTAAGGTAGATTTTTTTCTGTGAGCCAGTTTCTACATCTGCTGTTATTTTAAATTTATCACACACCTTACATGTATCTTTTCTGGTGACGTGAAAGTGAAGGTTTAATTTGGTGTTAAAAATATATCTGTAGATGTGTTCTTTTTCGGGTAAAAAACCAAGTGTTGTACAGCTTTCTCTGTGCAATTGGTACAATTTTCTAATGTTGAGCTCTGGGCTGACGTATTATCTATTGGGATTGTCTTTCCGAGTGTAATGACTCTGGAAAGCTGGAAAATTGTTTATGTGATCAACTATATCTTGTATTTTGTTTTCGGGAGTCTTCTTTGCTGGAACATGCTTTTCCCGAAGGTCTTCGCCTGAGGGTTTTCCATTGTAAATTTTAGTTAATAATCTGGAAACTCTGCCATTTGAGGTACTAAATGTATCTAAAAAGTATGTCTTGCAAACATTGACTGTTTTTCCTGCAACCTGTATGAAATATTTATTAGAGGCCTGTCTTTCGGTCTTGCTACCATCTTTGGGCTTTCTTACAGCTACTGGTGCTTGATGGATTAGGCCATCGAGATAAGCATTTTGCTTAGTAAAGTCAGCCATGCCATAACAATTCTTGAATAAAGTGTGCCTCTGCTCATAGGTTATAGGTTCAAAGCACTTAAAGCGACATTTACAATCTTTATTCTCAAAGACCTTACCTTCTATCTCAGCACCTTTATAATTTTTGTAAGATTCACCAGAATTCCTAAGGCGTTTTTGCAGTAGAACGTTTAGATTCATCAGACCTTCGAAATCTCTTGCGAGGTTTATGAGCCCCAGAATCCTCATTTTCAATGAGCACCGGCAAAGGATGTGGATTTTCAACATGTAGTGGAGCATCACCCATGTGAGATCTGCCTAACTGGTCATTGGAAGCTACATTTTCATTTGGTGTCTCTGAAGAATCATCAGTACTCAGGAGATCTTCAGTAAACTAGTTTTCTGAAACAAATACAAATTCATATAGACCTATAGGCCTATACACATTTTTGTTTGTAAGATAAGCCTAGTAAACAGTGTGAGAAAATACCCGGAAGCGATACTACAATTTGGGAAATTCCAATTTGATCTGAACAACACAGGACTTATCTAGTTCATATTTGTTCATTACTGTCAGAAACACACAACTTATATCAAGGAGTAGTGTTAAGAGCCTACCTGATAGTTTAGGAACATCTCCATTGGCATTTTGCATTCCTGAGGGCCCAGGCAAGTTTTCCTCAGAATCAGCATAGTGGGTGGCATCAAACATCTGATAAGTTTTAAGGGCCTTTGCAACTTGGTACACTTTTTTCTGACGGCTTTTTCCGATGATACAATCGAATAGGTCTATTGTAGCTATGGTCATCATGTTCATCTGAAAAAATCAATGATATTAGACAAGGCGTAGGCCAAGGTATTTTTATGGGTTCAACAATAACCCTAATATTGTATAGATTTCTCACTGTTTAAAGGGCACAAGGGTTATGGGTAGTTGTTTAAAATAGTTCAATACAATGTTGATAATCTGAAACATAACCTACAAAATTAATTAATTATAAATTAACACTTAAAATTAACACTTAATTATAAATTAATATACTCTTACCTGCAGAATAAGAGCTGCTATCACTGAAGTTTGGTTGATACTCTTTATCCTTATCACTATCATATTCTTCGTCACTTGTATCTTCCATTCCCAGAATATCTTTCAAACTTTTATCAAGATAGAAAGACATTAAAGCTGATGGGATTTGCCATATAACCGCCCAAAGGTTACAGAGTGGGAAGTCTGAGTTATACAACTTTGTTTCTAATAAAAAACTATGTTTTGTAAGTGTAAACAAACAGTGCTGCTGTCTTTAGGAAAAATCATGAACGAGAATTTATCCCACTTTTACACTAACCAGAAAACATGTTTTGGTGTATTGTACGATTCAGTGTTTATTGAAAAAAAAAACATAAATATATATATATATATATATATATATATAAACCTTGTTACCAATGTAATTATAGACCTGTAAATATACTAAAAATGCAATTGTACTTGAGTTGAAGTTTGTGACAGATGCAGGTATATTGTTATATTTTACATCTCAAACCTAAAACAATCATAAAAGATGTATACTAAAATTAACATTCATATATAATTTTTTCAATATTCTCCATGTCCAATATAAAAGTGCTTAATTGACATTGAAATTCTTTGTTTAGCCTACTAGAAACTTTGGTAATTATTTACTTTAGCCACTTCAAACTTTTAGCCAAAATTTCAACTTAAACTAATAAAATAAATGTATAGGATACTAGTACAGTACCGTCAATCGGGGTTACTTTGCTCCATTTCTTGATACTCAAGATGGAAAATGTGAATTTCTGTTAAATTTAAAACTGTATAAAATTTAAAACTAATTCTGTTAAATTATATATGAGTCACTTAATTAATCTATGATAATTTCTTTGTATTATATTTTTAAAAAGCTTGATTTATTAATTGTTAAAAATTGCAGCAAAGCCTACCAATGGAAGGTGTGTACTTTGCTTCAACATAACAAGTATCAGTAAAACCAACCAAAAACTTATATTAGGTGCATTGTAGGGTGATAATAGAGTATAGAATGCTCCAGATGTAATTGTAATACTGAATGTATTTTTATATTGGTGATGAATAAAATAGTAACTTTCACAAAGTAATTAGTTGAAAACATAAAAATAGTTTCAAAACAACTTAAATTAGTTCCAAAGACTATGTTTTAGCTCTGGTACTTAATAGAAAGCACGCTTGGAAATTTTCTTTGGTGCATTTATTCCTTCAAGTATGTCCTCCCATAAGTAATTATGGTTGTCTTCTGCGGTTGGTCATTTCCAGGACTTCAGTGAGCGTTGCATCGAACTTATTTTTACTTCCTTGTCATTATGACCAACAAATTTTTCTCTGGGAAAATTTCACCCTCATATGTGAAAATTATGTGCTCACCAACTTCTTTTAAAACTTCTTTCAACTGTAAAAGCTCAGTTACAGACTTGTTTCCTTCAGCCACAGAAATTAGATTATACATTCATCCATTATACATTCATACATACATCATTATACATTAGATTATGTATTCATCCGCCTTCTCCGAATAAAATATTTCTACTTCATTTAAGAGGTCGTCTATGTCATCATCATCGTCGTCATCACAATAGTTATTTCTTTTAGTTTTCTTTAAGAATGAGAGCTTATGTTGTTTATTTCTTCATTCTTATAGGGTTTCACTGGCAGATAGTTTTCTTTTTACAATCTTGTATGATGTAGAAGGAGAATTAGTACTATTTTGAGTGTTCAAATCATTCAATCCAATACTCGTTCCAGCAGCAACTTGCAATGGCTTTCTCCTTTGCTTTTTCCCTGTTGTTTCCATCCACTGCTTACGTTTTTCTTCCAAGGATTTCAGAAATGAATCTTCAACTAATCCTTCAGGATCTTTAGTTGTTTGTGGAAGCCTTTTAATAGTTCTTCTAAGCTAATTTGATAGATTCCACATTTTCTAAAACCAGACATCATATTGTTTTTTGAAATTGGTTCTATTTCATCCATAAGCTTTTTCAAAAGACGAGGAAACTGACTTTTCAAGATTTCCACTTTTAATACCAGCATTTTCCTTCCATTCTGTTAAAATCTTTCGCCAAGCTTTCTTCATCGGGGAAAAAAATGCCACATCAAGTGGGTGGCTGTGTTAGATGTGTACTATTACAGGACAAGCACACAAACGACATTTCATTTTGTTCACATAGCTGTAATACTTCAGGAGTAATGTGTGAAGACAAGTTATCACCAATAAAAATTTTCTTTCCATCTAATTTCTTCAATTTTGGTAAAAGTAATCTTTGGAACCACAGATTGGTTCCATTGTTGATTGGTTTATTGGAATCAAACCATCCAGAAGTGCTATTATTTTAACGGGCTCCAGCTGGTCCATTTTTAGTCCACAAATCCCATAGTTTACCTGAACTGTAAACAACGTAAGGAGGAAGTAGATCACCTGCCGCACTTCCACACATCATTATTTGATATACTGGTTTTGCTGCTATTACAAGTCCGTTCTGAATATTTACATCGCTCTTTTTGCGATTACTCTTTTCTTCCCAGGGTCGTCTGTAAGGTTTGATTCATCGTAATTAAAAATGTTCGATGGAGGTACACCAGCTGCAATAGGAGTTAAATTGTCAATGTGTTCATAGAGAACATCAGCATCAATCTGAGCCCGACTTCTTTTTATGTTAGAAGCCAACCTGGAGCTATTCAGTTTTGGATGCCGTTTGAGAAAGGACTGCACCCATTCATTGCCTGGAACATTGTTCGTAAATCTCTTAATTACTCAACCCATTCTGTTTAAATATGAATATACTATCATCCGTAAATCATAACTTGTTAAAGAAAAGCCGAATTCACAAAATCCAACAATGTGCTTTTCAAAAGCATCTTCTTCTTCTTGTAAGAATATTTGTTGATATCCTGGTTTTTTTTTCACATGTTGATTACCGGTATAGGTACAGAAGAGCACGGGCCAAAGCAAGACAGGTATTTAGACAGAGACGGCGGCAGTCCTGGCTGGACTACACAGATCGAATAAAACGAACAACTCCTGCATCTGATGTTTGGAGGAAGCTTCGATCTGTTTGCTGTAAGACCTCTCCACCTTCTCTTATTGCTCTGAAAAATGGTACCGATGTGGTAACTGATCCCTTGACAGTTTCCAATCTACTCGGCTCACATTTTGCGGAAATTTCAAAAACGTCATCTTACAATAGGGGAGTTTCAAAATTTCAAAACAAATACAGAAAGACATCTTCTAAATTTAAATATAATAATAACTCTCCTTTAAACCTTCCCTTTACCATTGATGAACTTGATTCATCACTAAAGGCGACATCAAAATTCTGCTCCAGGTCCCGATAACATACATTATGCATGTTGCGGATACCTGACGGAAGATGGAAAACAAGATCTTCTAAAATTATATAATAGAATATATTTAGAAAACACATTCCCTAATTCTTGGCGTCGTTCACACATTATTGCTCTCCAAAAACCGGGCCAAGATAGAACTTCTCCAGGTAGCTATAGACCAATTTCGCTTACTAGCAGTCTCTGCAAAGTACTCGAAAGGATGGTCAACAGACGCCTTGTTTGGTTTCTGGAGAAAAAATAATCTTCTTTCACCTTCCCAGTGCGGATTCCGACAAGGCCGGTCTACAAGTGACCATCTACTTGCCTTGGAATCGGCAATCCTGAATTCCTTTATTGAAAGAAAACAGTTGATCGCGGTATTCTTCGACATTTCCAAGGCTTGGAGAAAGGGGGATATATAAATGCTTTAATATCTTGGGGTGTAGGGGGGCCACATGGTTTCTTTCATACAGGGCTTCTTGTCGGAAAGAACCATACAGGTCAAACTTGGGACAACCATTTCCGATTCATTCACGCTGGAAAAATGGTATTCCACAAGGTAGCGTTCTAAGCTGTACTCTGTTTGCCATTTGCAATCAATAACATATCGTCCTGCGTTACCCCTCCTGTGCGCTGTTCTTTGTTTGTAGATGATTTCTCTATTTACATCTCTACAAAGAAGCTAGCGGTGGGGGAGAGAGCATTTACAGCTTACCATCAACAGGCTTGAGCAGTGGTGCGGAGTTACGGGTTTTTCTTTTTTCTCCACCTAAAAACAAAAGCCATTGTTTTCTCCAGAATGGCGTACTGTTGAGCAGCCAACGCTCTCTTTGCTGGGTCAGAGAATCACTACTTGTGACAATATCAGATTCCTGGGTCTCACATTTGATACCCGGTTAACTTGGGTGCCTCATCTGAAAGACCTAAAAGATCGATGCGTGAAGCGCTTGAACATAACTGAGAGCTTTAAGCGGAACAAAATGGGGGGCGGACAGGACATGCATGCTCAGATTCTACAAAGCCACCATCCGTTCCTGTCTAGATTATGGATGTCAAGCATATGGGTCCGCAAGACCATGCTCTCAAAATGCTTGACCCAATCCATAAATTCTGCTTTAAGACTGGCCACTGGAGCTTTTCGATCTTCTCCTATTAAAAGTCTTCTTGCAGAAACGGGAGAACCTCCTCTTTCGCATAGACGGCCAACATCTGTCCCTAAACTATGTTCATGCTCTTTCAGGTAAGCCAGACAACCCTGCATTTGAACCGGTCCTGCGAAATCCACTCCAAAATTCTTTTCCTAGCTAAACCAAATCATCCTTCACCCCTAGGCGTTAGGACCAAAACCTACGCTTATGAAATAGGCCTAAACGATTACGAGTTCAAAGTCGTCCATCAATGTGATATTCCACCCTGGAGCGTCTCAATGCCAAAAATCATTTTAAAATCTCTCTAGGTTTAAAAAAGACTCCACTCCAGAAACAGTCTACCAACAAGAACTCCGTCAAATACTAGGCAGCCTCGCACCTTGGCGATGTTGTCTATACTGACGGGTCAAAGGAACGTTGTAGAACTGGATGTGCTTTCGTCACTGGGGTTAGACGATACGGGTTTCGTCTCCCCACTGACTCTTCCATTTTTCACGGCCGAATTAACAGCCATCAAAAAGGCCTTAAATATAACGTGTGCCATGACAAAATAAATTGGTTATCTGCAGCGACTCCCTTAGTGGTATGCAAGCCATCAGCGATATGTATTCTAAACACATAAATCATCCGCGAAATATGGCACTCTTTGTCTTCCCTTCAGTCCGAAGGTGTTGCTGTCTTCCTTGTTCCTGGTACCTGGACACATTGGAATATCCGGAAACGAGCTGCAGATAGAGGAGCCAAAGAAGCATTGGAACTCCAGCCTTACACCGCACGGATGGTTTCTTTCCGATATTATCCCGGTGGTGAAGGGCAAACTGAAAGCCAAATGGAATACCGAGTGGCAGGCAGGTCGTTAACAACAAGTTACGACGTATTAAAGACTGCGTTGGACTCTGGGAGACAGCAAACCGCCCGAGCCGTCGTGAGGAGGTTGTGCTGTGTCGCCTGCGGGTTTAGGCCACACGCTTCTCACACATGGCTTCCTCATGGGTAGAGATGATCCTCCGTCTGCGACACATGTGAGGACTGTCATCACAGTTGAACATGTGCTTGTTGACTGCCCTCGCTACTTGATACATAGGCGCAACTCATCGAATCTGCCGGCTTCGTTGAACGGTTTCTCTTGTGATGAACGAGACGGCAACTCAAAGACTGTTATGTTTTCTGAATGCATCGTCGCTGATGAATAAAATATAGTACTATGTTAAACTTATTTATTCCGATTATTGATTGTTGTTTATATTTATATAAGTTTTTATTATTTATGTGTATTTATCTTTATAATGACAGCTGCCAAATTAGCCCCTTTACAGCTTTCTTGGTAGCAGTAAAATTTGTTAAGTTTGCACAGTTTATTTAATTAATGTTAAGTACCTTGTCCTTATTTATGTTCTATTTATCTTTTAGTCCTTATATAGGTTAAGACCTCTCTACAGTCTTTCCTTGTTATATTTATTATTGTTACCTAGTTTTAAGTATTAATTATTTACTCTCACCTACTTGTCGTAATTCCTATTTTTGTTATATTCAATGTAATCTTTATGTACCTAATTGACACTACCAAATACGAGTAGGTGTCAATTCTTTCTTGAGAGGGCAATGATAACCTCAGCGTTTTTTGCCCCTTATATAAAAAAAAAAAAAAAAAAAAAAAAAAAAAAAAAAAAAAAATGATTACCGGTACCTGTTTTGAGCTTGTTAGTTAGAGTTCGACGGGGTATTTTATAGATTGCCTCCGCTTGTCGCTGAGTAATGTCTTTGTTTTTTAGTGCTTCTAAGCAATGGTTTAGCTTATCTAAACTGTAATCACAATATCGCCTAGATCCTTGTTTTCTTTTGTACGTTCTTGGCATTCTGAAACAAAACCAGATTTTTAGAACTCAGTAGTAGTTGACATCGATGTGCCAACTTATTACCATCGATGACATTGGTGGTAATATTGACCACATTATATCGATGGCTCAATAACATCGATGTTAAATGTCGATGTTTTACACCTGAAAACATCAATGCATATAACATGTTTTGCAGAAGTAAAAAATATAGTGAAGTGGGTAGTTTTTTTGAAGCAAAGTCTCCCCATAGAATGAAAAATCTAACCTTTCTTAACAAAAACATATGCTTAACCTGTATAATGTAATACTAGGCTTCTAATAAGTCGCTAATCTTAATAATGCTTAAACTAAGGTAAGAAAAACATAATACTTACTTGAAAATTACGAATAAGTTATTTTGTAGATGTGAAATTTGTTTCAAAATTTCACAAAATAATAGTATCAAAAACAACAAGACACTAAAAATGACAAGTATAACTAAAGAAAGAAAGAAAAAAAACTTGTATAAATAAAAAGAATAAAGAAGTAAAAAATTTGTTCAGTTTACACTATTTCCCAACCAAACCCAAACTTCATTCTTATCTACTTGCACTGTTTCTGTTGTAACTTAGGCCTTCCTACCTTTTATATCTATGTTGCAAATATAATTTATTATGAAATGGTCAGAGTTAACACTTATCTCCTGATAAAAGGACAAAACAAACTGAAATAGTAATACGTTTAAGAGATAAAACAACATAATGTCACCCATTGTCACATGAAATGTCTCATTGTGATGTCCACGCCTGGTGTGGACATTCGGGCCACTGCCACCAGTATAATGACGCAAGATCTGTACCACCATCCCTGCGTCATATCGGTGCATACCTGTAAAAAAAAAAACCAATAATACTGATTTATATTAGTACTTCTAGTTATGTAAACAGAAAAGAACAATGCTTGAAGTGATAGAGGCCTATATTAGCCTATATAAATGAAATGAATTTGTATACCGGCAAAGTTAGGACCGCATGGCCCTTTCTTACACTTAACCTGCGACAACGTAAAATTTAACCCTTTTATGACCAGCGCCAAAAAATTAGTGTGTGCCAAAAATATATCATGTTTTCTAAGCACTTTGTTCCAAAACTGCTCAGTACCCAATGAGGGACTTATACACGTATTTGGAAAAACAATCATATCTGGACTTGTATTCAATATATCTTTATAATTTTGGTACTGTTGTGTTCGGAATTAAATTCTGCATGGAAAACCATAAGTACTATAAATTAAAATTAGTACTTACTAAAATTGTTATAATTAAAAAAATTTGTTTTGCTAAATTTACATTTTTTGTAATAAAACAAAAAGACAAGACATGTTTTTACCGTGGGAAACACTACTATTTTATTCCCCCCTCACATAATGAGTAAGAATGCCAAAAAAACATGTTATTTGTATAATAAATAAAGTAATGGTACACACATTTGCAAAACAAAAATATTTGGTATTTTATTGAATGAACACAATCATAAAACATGCAACGTGCATCTTATTTAAACATACTGGAAACACTTACATTGTACTATGAAGTTGTCAGTATCTATTTCTTAATTTATTGTCTTTATAGAAAAAAACCGTTTAATTTTTTAACTCACAGAAGTTATTTACACTATATACACATTTGCTTTACAATTATTTGCATACATGTTTGACAAAACAAACTGAATGGCATCCTTCTTTACATCGGTTGCACACTATAATCTTGATTTTTTTCCTTGATTTATTGTAGTCCTTTCCCTTTGTTGTGCATACCCAATAGGTATTTACCTTATTTACAGCCAACCTTTCAAGTCCAAGATGTTTACCATTGCCATCACCACAGCCAGGAATATTTTGCTGGTTTGAATGTCAACCATTCATTTGATATGCTATCAATAATACTGACAATAAATTGGTACCTTGACATTATATTATTGTTTGTAGAATTTTCCTTGTACAGCACATAGGCATTCAAAACCATCCTAGCAAAAAGGTTGAACGTTACTTTTTTCCAATATTTGATGGTCTTTCGCTCATCTAAGTAACTGTAGAGCATCATGTCAAAGTGGTCTATTCCTCCCATGTATTTATTGTAATCCTGTATTATTGCAGGTTTCATTTCTGTTGTTTCTCTCCCTCGTCTCCTTTTGGTTATTTCTACGTTTCTAACATCTGGTTTCAAAGACATGAGAAGAACTGGTCGCTTTTGATTTTTGTTGTGGCGGTAGGCTAACATGACAGTATTCTCCTTTTTAAGTAGACTGATTGTCCAGGTTCTAACTGAGATTTTATTTCATTTGGCAAACCTTTCAGGTTCCTGCCGACATTTCCTGTCATGAAGGTGTTTTTAGAATACAGCATTTGAGCAAGAGGAATGGTGGTAAAAAAATTGTCTGTAAACATTTGGTAGCCTCTATTAAACTACAAAGTGATAGAAGCTTAGACGCAACTGTATATGCAAGGCCTTTGTTTTTAATTTCATCTTTATCTTCCTGTGACCTAGCTCCTTTATAGCAAAAGAAACTTAGGCAGTACTTACTTACAGCATCGCACAAAACCCAAAGTTTTATGCCCCAGCGGTGGTGGTGCTTATTAGGCATGTACTGCATAAGACTGGTCTGATTTTTTGTTCCAAAAAGACTTTCGACTATTGACAGTTAATACTAGGCTTTTCGTAGTATTATCAACTATTGACAGTTGTTGATGTCCAGTATAGAAATACTGAAACATGCGGTTACAATGGTCTTGCAGGGGTTGAAACTTTTGAGTTCATATCCAGGTTCATTGCTTTTTGGGTGCTTACTGTTGTCTATCATATGGAAAAATGAGAGTATAGACTCAAATTTTGACCGCACAAACATTTTACAAAACCAAGGCGTTGACTGGGAGCTAGTTTGAGACCAGTAAGATTTTATTGTTGGTTTCCTTATTAATCCCATGTTCAACAAAACCGCAATGAATGCTTTTATTTCGATTAGTGAAACTGGAACCCAAGATCTAAACTTACTGTGAGGAGAGAGATTGTTGCCTCTTGAGGTAAGGGTTTGTGTGGCATACCTATTAGTTTCAGTAACAAATAGTTATAACAGAGTGCTAGTGAAGAATAAACTAAAATAACTTATAGGCTTGGCAGTCATTGGATCTAAGTTACAGTGCCTTGACCAGGAGTTTCTAAGAAAGAAAAACTATGTAAAAACTCCATTCCATCATTCTCTCCGCTTTTTCCCAAGTTTCTGCAGTTTGATTCGTTACATCAATAGGCCTGACATTATTTTCAATCTCAGAACTACAAATAAGATCATCATCAGAGGAATCAGTAAGTACTTGCCTGTTTATAGGCCTAGGCCTAGTCGAGGAGATATGCTGTCTTTTACCTCTCTTAGTTGGTTGGGATCTAGGCCTGTCTTGTGAAAGTTCCACATCACTATCTGACAAAGAATCCAACACAGGTCTACTTGGCATGAAAGGCCTATTTGAAGATGATGAATCATCATTAGAATTATATGTAGGATCGTTGTCCGAGTCATTATCAAATTCTTCTTTCAATTAATGATCTGACCATTTCACTTGGTCTAAGATTTTGCCCAGCCATTGTATAAATTTACTTACAACCATAATAAAACAAAATTTATTATGAATAACACTAAACAAAAATAAGTTTAACCTATAACTGTAAACAATAACACAGCACGTCACAACAACAAACCAAGCCTAGTACGTCACTACTGAGACAGACGACAGCTGACGGCGGCCATTGTCACTGACCTCTAAACCGTGTCAATAGTTTGTTACGAAGGTTATAATGATCCTAATTAAAGGATATTTTTGCTTGAAATACTTTTAAATCAATATTAATGAATTAAAATGTCATAAATAATTAAGTAAGCGATAACATTTAATATAACGGCAACACGAACAGTTGTAAATGCCATGCGATTTCAGGACGGCCGGTCTTATTCGCGTAATTAATAGCCGTCCACAAATCGACCACCTGGTATTTTTACCATATTATTTTGCCGTCCAAAAATCGCACGGCTGGTCCTCAGAGGGCTAAATACCACTTCTTGTTCTTGAACCTATGGGGGTAGTGTGCAATCATCCGATCTACAAGATCGACATCGCCCATGACCATATTATATTGTTCAATTGAATAAGGGCGACTTACTTCAATAGTATCTTTCTTTGACCTATCCCAATAACTTAATTTGTCTTGTGGTTGAGATCCCGCATATGTGGAAATTCTGTGAACTGCTTTTGTGTCCATCCATCTCAAAAGCGTAACATTGTCTGATTATGCGACAAGCGACATTTGACTTCTAATAAGTAGTTAAGGAGCTACTAAGCACTGTTTCGCTTCATTTGGGATCCTGTCAAGCCAGACTGTGCCAATAACAAATATTTCTTGCGACTTCAATTCCTTAACAAGAGGAATTGAAACAAAAAAAATTATCCATAAACATTTTTATGTTCAAGTTTTGAATCCCATGACATGTACGCAGCACTATATCTCCAACTGGGCCTAAATATGTTCTTGATAGGTTTTCTTTGTCTGAATACAACTCAAAACAATTGACATAGCCTGTGGAACTGGAACATACCCAAACTTTATATCCCCATTTTTGGGCTTGTTTGTAATGTATTGTTTCAAGTGGCTGCGCCCCTCGAAGGGAATAACCATTTTATCAATGGATTGGTTTTTATCTACAGATTTAGCTCTATGAAACGTTGTGTTTAACTGTTCTACCACGGGACTAATTTTCCAAAATTTGTCATTTTTCAAAGTTTCTTCATCGTCATTGTTGGAAAAATGAAGATTATTTTTTTATTTCTTCGTAACTATTACAGGACATTGTGTTAGCAATAAACACCATTCGTAGACCTGAGATGGATGACCGGTACATCCTGCTTTCTGGATATCGGATATACGTCGTCATAATATTAATACAAAAAAAGGTTTTGAGTTCTTGCATTGACAGCTTATAGTTCATCTATCCTTTTGAAAGGCATATCTAATTGTTTCAGTTTAACTTAGATCAAACAATGGGTCAGGAAACAGTTTACTAAAAAAAGTCAATGGGTGATTCCCCATCAATGCTGAAAGAAACTTGACTTGTGATAGGAGGATGTCTGTAGGTGTACTCATTGTCCTTTCCAGCCTCCCGTTCAAAGGATGATCCAAAAAATGGAAGTTTCTTATTTTGTCATGGGAGAACAGTGTGATGTTTGATCCCAGGAACGTCTCAGAAGGCAAATGGCTTTTGGAATCCTTGGTCATTGTTTTCATCAACATCTACCCACCCAGAACCATCCTCTGAGTCAATTTAATTGTGATCCATTGCGGACTGTTTAGGGGGTTTAATTTACTCAGGAGATTATATGGTCATACCAGGAAATTCGAAGGGGGGGGGTTAATGTAACCGGGAGTTAAGACATGCGTGGGCCTCTTTTGGAGGGTGTTGTGTTTGTGAGCATAAATACAATTTACACTGTCCCTAATTAGCATTGACCTTCCTTCGCTAACGCTCAGCCAATTCACGATGTGCTCTAATAGCCACGTATACTAGTCCGTCGTTTACGTAGTAATACTAACTCAATCTGGAAATGTTATGAATTGCTCAGATTTTATACGGAAAATCAAGAACCCCTAAAATCGCCAATTAAAGGGTTTTCAAGAAGGAGGCAAATCCATTTTTTTTAATTTCGGAAAACTGAAAAAAAACCTTTTATAAAAAAATTATTCATACACGTTTTTTTGGCCTATTGTAGATATTATATATGTGTGGTTGGATGTACATCATATAACTTGATTTTTGTGTGTTTGTATTCTTTCAATAATATAAAATATGATTAGGAGATGACGCTTTCTTGCACCAAACTAAACAAAATTACACTTTATAGGTGTATTTGGGCGACAAAAACAAAGAATGTTGTTCTTTAGCTCATTTATTAAAGCTCAAAATATAATTATATATATATATATAATATATATTTTATATATATATATTTTATATAATAAACATTGAATCGCAAAAAGTACTTGCTCCGCCGGGAGTCGAACCCGGATATCTCACTTGCCGGGTGAATGTGCTACCATTACACCACAGAGCGCTCACTTTTTCCGATTCAATTATTTTGTATTTGGCCGTATCTGTCACATATGCGTTTAAATAACCAAACTAACATATCACCGGAAGACCAAATACCTGTCAAACGACTTTTATTTACATAAAATTGTATAAATGGCAATTGCATTATTTAATTTCAATAAATATTGAATCGCATTCAATAAACATATTATACAATTTGATATACAGTATATATACGAAAGAAGAGACACATGTCAGGAAACCTACCATCTTTCAAAAACTTGAACTTCTATTTTTCTCTATATTGATCAACAGGTTTTTTTATGCAGAGAAAATTCAGAGAAGTAGAATAGTCATGAATCATCTCCTGTGAAACATGAACTGTATGAAACATTTTTTACGAGTTTCTCAAATGTGTGTGATATTCATTAGGTGTAAAAACTCGTTTCATCAACCTAAGTTTTTTTCGATGACTCCAAAACATCTATCACAGGGCAGAAAGCTATGTACTGGAATGGGAAAGTGGCATGTGATCTTCTTAAAGCGGCCACCTTTTATCAGAGTGAAGAGGTATTGCACCAATGCTGTTTTTATTTTGTGCGCAGCAGTTGTCAGAAAAAGTATTAGTTCTGAAATGTTGTGGTTTAAGACATTATTTATGTAATGGTCTAAAAAGCTGATTGTTTCAACCGGCTTTTTCCCCCCTGTTGTCTCATCAAACATGTAGCAGTGGGCTTGTTTGGTTTTTGATGAAAGGATACAAAAGTTAGAAAGCCAAAGTTGACGGGAGTAAAATGCATCACCTGAGGGTACTTTTGGCAATGGAGAATTTTGTTGATAATCAAAAGCTATACTTCTACATCAGGATTGTTTGTTACTATTGCAGACTTTTCTTTTAGCTTATCGAAGAAAACTTCTGCTTTTATTAGATGGACTTGTTTTTGTACTTTTGCTCTTTCAATCTGTTCTGATTAGATGTTTACTTGCCTTTAGTTTGGTTTTCAAGAACGTCACATTTCACACAGGTATCACTGCGGGGACATCCAAAGGTGTAATTGAAGTTAGCTTTCAAGTAGCGAAAGTAAAAATCACGTGATACCTTAGGTTTGTAACCAGCTTTATCTCCAGGCATTAACTTAGAATACATTGCAGGCTCATATTTTTGCAAATAAGTCTGTGCATAAGCTTTGAATTTAGGTCTGGATATAGGTAATATCGTGAACTATTATCTTTTCTACTATAGTGGTAAACTCTTTTAGGAAAACTCCGAATATAGGTATCAACTTGGCCTTTTATGTCTTCAGTAATACGGTTAGGCCTATTGTGGTGCTTTCCTCTTTTATCAACCTTTACTGTAATGGAACCATTAAATTTTTTTGAGATGCTACAATTTCAACTCGTTTTAAAGAGATCCCATGAAAAGAAGCAAAGACTTTCTTGCAGACTTTTCGATCACATGTACCTTGCCTAATGCTATAGACATTTGTGAAATTTCGCTGCTGTAAATTAGAGCTATTGCCCTGATTAGGCCTACGACGGGCTACTGGTGAAGACTATAAAACCTGATAAATAAATATCCTGTTTATGTTTCTCACCTAATTAATTGAATTTTTTCAAAATGTTATTTCTCATGTCGTTATTAATGTAATGAAAACATCTGTACTTATAGTTGATTGGTGGCCCTGTCACCCGAGGTCCTACTTCAATACCTGAAGAATTCAAATAATGTTTTCCCTTTGCACGATTCCTCTTCCTTGCATTTCTTTTCCACTTACTTTCAACCCTAAGAAATTTTGTTTTTTCCCCTTGATCAGTACCAGTACTCACTTGCTACTCTCATCACTAGAATAAGGCTGGTCGTCCACTGGAAGCGTATTCAAGCGTCTTCACGCCAGGCGCGGCTCCAGAATGACTTCTCGGGGGGGGCAAACCGTGCAGGTTGCCTACTTACAGGGGCAATAAAACCCAAAAAAATCGTGAAATGAGAAACAGGGAATGGGGAAGTGTTTACACGAAGAAAAATGAGGGCACATTAATGGTACAGTGCAATAAGAGTATTTTATTCATGAACAATTCTAAAAACATAACATATCGAATTTCCAATTTCTACTACTACACTGTCAAGCTTAATTAATCCAAAGCAAATTCTAGCCGATGCTTACCACCTCTCGTCTTAGCAAATCTATCTATTACTTTTTCAATATCTACATTAACATCTCTGTGCGTAAGCATGAGGGCCAATCCAGTTAAGCGGTCTTGGCGCATTGTGCTTCTTAGCCACGTCTTAAGACGCCTCAATCCTGAAAATGACCTTTCTGGGGTTGCGTTGCTCACAGGGAGGGTAGTCAAAATAACTAAGAGGTGGTTAATTAACTGGTATGCCTCCTTATCGCAAGATTGAAGAACATCTGCAGATGACTTTGACTTTGGTAAGTTGTTTGGATCCCCTCTCGACCACTTACTGTACCATAATTCCAATTCGGCGCTGAGCTGCAGTTTTGCCATTTCAGGACTACTGCAAGGCAACAATGAAAAAAATGAGTCTACAAACTGTGTGGCTTTTTGTTTTAGGTCCAAGTCAGCCGCAGAACTTAGCATATTCTCTGGTAGAAGCCAAGGTAAATTGAATACTTGTATTACTTCGGGTGGAAATCGGTCTTTAAGGTCCATCACAATGAAGTCAAGGAGAGGATTGAAGACGGCTAGACGGAAGTACTCTTGCGGTGAGTCCGTTGAATAGTTATCTCGGAATCCTTGACGGATACATCTTCTTGGAATTCGAATGACGACATCAAGAATTTTGGTCATGTCTTCGATTTTCTTCCAGATGCCTTTGAAGTGCTCAACATTATTCTCACGGCGCGAAGACAAAACCGACACAAGGTTAGATATTTCTGACGTCGCTACGTCCAAAGTGAGTGAGGACTTCTGTAACAGTTTACTGACAGGCAAGGTGGTCGCGAGAACATCACTAAGACAGAAAACAGCCACAAGGAAAAAGGGGTCTGTCAACGCTGCGCGGAGCTGGACAGCCATACTAGATGAAGACGTATCGGCCCATTCGCTGATTTCATCCAGACACTCGATAACTTTAGGCAAATCCACTGTGTACTGTAGAACACCATCATGGCGCTCAATCCACCTTGTCTCGCAAAGACCTGACAGTTGATGACCCAGCTTAGTTTTCAAAACCGTATTTCTCTTAGGAGAGTCATCAAAAAAAGTCACACAGCTCTTCATCGTTCCGATGGCATTTCTAATGCTGATAACTTGATTTGACTTCGAAAGGGACAAGTTTAATTTGTGACTGAAGCAGGGAGTGCGAAGGGCGTTTCTCGCATACTTCTGTATCTCTTGCACCGCACCCTTCAACTCTGAAACCATTACAGAGCAGTTATCTGTTGCAATTCCAATGCAGTTGTCAAGGTTCAGTCGTAGCTTCTGCAGCATGCGTATAACGATAAGCCCTATTGCTTCCCCTGTTAACTTTGTTTCAGCTGCAGGTTCTCTTCGTTCTTCTTCCTGTTCATCATCCTGTTCTGCTTCATTCTGTTTTTTCTCTGTTTCTAAAATGTCGTCAAATGTGTCAATGAATCCTACGAAGCTTTCGTGGACCTGCCCTGCACTTGTAACGTATCTGATGACTAGACTCAATTGAGATTTGTGTGATATGTCCGTTGTTTCATCGAACATTATTGCAAAATACTCTGCGCTACGTACTTTTTGTAAAATACTTTCAAGAATTTCATCACCAATGCAATTAATAAGGCCATTTTGAGTATTCTTCCCCACGTACGTTGCCCGGGCAGATGAAGTCATCAGATGTCGCTTGAGTCTCTCATCACCTGATTGCGTCATTAACCTAAGTACTTCTCTAAAGTTTCCCTGATTGCATACAGCACTGTTGACATTTTTTCGAAATAGTTCATCTTTTTCAGGGTACAGTTCACCGTCATCTCTATGACCTCGAAAAGCTAAACCCTGCCGCCCAAGAAACATGCAAGCCCTGATGATTGGTTCCAGCCGCTCTCTATTGCTTTTGATTTCATCGACGCGTTGCTGATTTATTCGGCTTGCAACTTGAAGTTCCGGCTTATGGTAAATTAGCATGAATTCTTTGCCAGCCTCAACAGCTTCTTTGTGGTATTTCAAGCTTTCATGGCAATCTAAGTGACCATCCTTACCCACCAGTTTCTTGAAATTAGTAAGTGGTTCACTCACAAGTTTGCCCAACGTCATAGCCTTATTATGACCTGCTTTACCGCTCACTGAAAACAAGGCGCAGTACTTGCAGTACAGACCTCTATCACGATGAGAAAGAACAAGCCAGGAACGATATTTATCTAAGTGCCCTTGGTTCAAATATCTTTTCCTTAAAGTCCCATCTTTATTTTTCATAGAGGTGGAACTGAATGGTAAATCATAATCAGGGGGTGGCCGCCAAGGATTTTCTAATAATTGGTACTTTTTGTGATCAGAAATAGTTTCCCCTTTGCCTATACAATCACCAATATCATTCGCAACCCAATAAGAAGAAGCACTGGAGGTACCAGGAGGTTGACCGATGGGTTGAGTTGGCTCCGGGTCGCTGATAGTTGATGAGGGGGCTGGTGAGGGCGACTGCATTGGCGATGGTGATGGAGTTGGTGACGGGGAAGACGACGGTGACATCATCGGAGACGAAAATGAAGAGCTGCCCGGGGCCGGCACCGACTCCGTACATGGCCCTGTCACTGAGGTTGAAGCTGGTCTGTAGAAGGAGTCGATTCGGCGCGTCGTTGAGTTGGCAGACTTTAAACGCTTCGCCTGAAATTTAAAAAAACAACAACACTGAAATAAAAAAATATGGCCACAAAATCAGAGTATTTATTTCCAAAGCGCCCGCGCGTGGTAGGACTACGACTTGTCCTTACATACCTTTGATTCATCCCTGCTCTCATCGTCGCCTGCAGGACCTGGATTCCGTTCGATGCCTGCCTCCAACAGCAGCAAGAAGCCCACGAGCCCATTAAAAAACTCCTTCCGCATTTGAGAGTCTGCAGGTAGGATGCACTCTGCGACCAACCCAAACTTGTGGTGCTACAAAAGGAAACAACAAAAAAAGCAACACGTAAATATCTAAAATTTCTATTTCATGCTTGCATGTACCGTTCCTGTTATCGTTATCAGTGCAAAGAAATTAAAGGATGACAGTAATCTTATCTTACCTGGCGCAACGCCTTGAGAATCACCAAGGGTTCTGTGTCTGATGGGAACCGATAGGGGTAGCATCCCGATGCCGCGCCATACCGCGTTCTCGCCACAGGCACCGCTGGCCTCACCCTTCCAGCGTGGGTGCCCACGGCGGCCCGCCACTGGGTCACGTCGACACCCATAGCGCAGCGCGACACAGCACAGGAAGACGCACAACTTTCTACGATACGATTCAAGCACTGCACTGCCCTTTGCAAACAAGTACCGACTCGCACGACACGAACGCATGAAACAAAACAAAACAACCACCAGCCACCAGTCCAGCGCGAGCGCGAGACAGCAGCGACCGCCCGCCGAGCCGTCGAAGGGCAAGGGCGCGCGGGGAGGGAGGGCGGTGTCAATATCAGAGCCGAGCCGAGCCGGGCCAGGGCTGGGGCAGGGCAGGGGGAGGGCGGCGTCTTCTTGGAGGCGGGCGCGACGCGACGGCCGCGACGCGACGGCCCGCGGCACCAACAGAGAGGTGTCTCGTGTTTTTTTTTTTTTTTTTTTTTTTTTTTTTTTTTTTTTTTTTTTGTTAAGCAGAGGGAACCTTCAAAAGGTACTGGCGTCCCAGTTATGTGGGATTTTTACCCACTAAACCACTCTGCTGCCACGTCCTGTCGTGGCCGTACAGCACCTGGACCCTAGGTCCACTGACTGTAGAGGAAGCTCTGAAACATAACTATTAATTTGGCCTAATTAAGATTGTTGTGTTCTGAAACAAAAATTTGGTTAGTGTGATTTGCTGGTTACGTCCCAGGATTGGGATCGCGGCTTCATCCTTGGGATGAGTATTCTTTACGGAGGGTCGTCCAGAATTGTGGCCGGTCGTCGTCTGTAGTCGTCTGGTCCGGCGTACGGCTCTGCGATGGCTGCGATGTGGGGATGTTCCGATGCTGCAACTGCCTCGAAGAATTTTTTCTGAAGTTATCCTCGCGAAGACGTCTAGAGTTGGGATCTGTAACGAATTCCTTATTGTTTCGTTGCGGACGAACCATGGTTGGCGAGTGATGGAGCGGAGGGCCTTGGATTGGATGGTTTCCAGGGCTTTTCGGTTTGAGCGGCTGCAGTTTGACCACCAAGCTGTGCAAGCATACATCATTAGTGATCTGACAACAGCTAGAAAGATGGAGACTTTTGCACCCATTGGTAGGGGTGATCTACGGTTAATTAGAGGACCTATTGATCCTGCGATCCGCTTGGCCTCTACTGCTTTCCTTTTCGCGTGAGGACCGAAGTTTAATCTGGAATCAAGCGTAACACCAAGATATTTAGCTTGTTCCTTCCATGCAATCGGCTCGTCATCAAGTGTCACAGGCGGCGGGAGTCTTCGCGGCATCCTACGGCGCTTTCTCAAACAAACAGCTGTGCTCTTGTCAGTGTTTATGCGGATACGCCATTTCTCTAGCCAGGGGGAGAGAAGATCCATTTGCTGTTGCATGACGTCAGCGGCACGCATCGGTTGAAAGCTCCTGCACAGAAACATGGCATCATCGGCATACAGAGATAGCGTTACTCTGGGGACCAGTGGCATGTCATTAGTGTAAACGAGGTACAGCACTGGTCCCAGGACGCTGCCCTGGGGGACGCCTGCTTCGATCGCTCTCTCTGAGGACAGCTCTCCATCTACACAAATGCGGAATGAGCGGCCAGTCAGATAGGACCGGATGAGGTGTGTTATGCAGGGGGGCACCGGTGAGTTTGCCAGCTTGTAGAGCAGGCCCTCATGCCAGACCTTGTCAAATGCTTTGCTGACGTCCAGGAACACTGCAACAGAGCACAGATTAAAATTGGCGTTGTCCACCAGCATGTTGACAACACGTACCAGCTGTTGGGTTGTCGAGTGGTCGCGCCTGAAGCCAAACTGTTCAGGTCGGATAAAGCCGTCCAGGAAAGGAGCAATGCGGGATAGTAGGAGTCTCTCAAAAATTTTTGAGATGGACGAAAGGAGTGAGATGGGGCGGAAGTTTTGTGGGAATAGTCTGGATTTCCCGGGCTTGGGAATAAGGATGACTTTAGCGACCTTCCAGCTGGTGGGAAAGTGTTGTAGTCGAATAGCGTCGTTGAACACTGTAACCAAGCACATTAACAGGGCTATAGGAGCTGCAAGGAGTGCCCTGGATCCAACTCCATCTAGTCCGGGGGCTTTGCGCGGTTTCGATTTCTTGATGGTGGCTTGTAGCTCATCAAGAGTAATCGGCTCTATCTCGATGTCGGGAGCTGTAACAAAAAAATTGTTTAGTGTGCTCTCGACGTGTTCGCAGTGGTCGTCGTCATATATATCCGCATTCGGGCTGAATTGCTCCTCCATCGTATCTGCAAAAGCTTCGGCCTTGTCAGTAGCAAAGTAAACAAGTCCTTGTTGACCGTGCAGGGGCTGGTGCGTGAATTTCTCGCTCCTCAGGATTTTTGCAGTCTTCCAGGCACTGCCATCCTCTAGCTCAAGACTAGAAAGGTATGAGTTCCAGGTCTCTGTCCTGTAATCATACAACATCTGTTTGACAATGCTGCACTGCACGTTGAAGGCCCGTTTGGTAGCCGGATGTCGCGTTCTCTGCCATATTCGACGAAGACGCCTCCTTTTGTCTACAGCCATCCTAATGATGGCAGGCAAGGCCGACCTGGTGTTTTTTGGACGTCCAGGTCGTGAGGCCGCCGCCAGAGCATTCGTGACTGCTGAGTTCAAGTCTGAAACATATGAGTCTAGGACATTTGGATTAGTGGCTGTCGCTGGGGGCTGCAGTTGCTCGCTCAGGATACGGCTGTACACCTCCCAGTTAGTTCTGATTGAGGTGCCCATTGAAGGAATCCTTGAAGCTGGAGTCGTCGCTAGAACTGCTATGACGGGTACATGGTCAGACGATAAGTCATCTGCCACTCGCACTTCCACATGATGCTGTAGTTCCTTAAACAGAAACACATCTATGACATCAGGAAGTGCGTTGAGCCTCGTCGGATAGTGCGTAGGGTCCACAGGCGCGGCTACAATCGTGTCACCTCTATCTAAAACATAGTTGTGTAGTCTTCGGCCCTTGGTGTTCATCCGCCTGCTATGCCATGACTGGTGCTTGGCATTGAGGTCACCACCTATTATTACAGTGTTTCCCGCTACCGAGCAAGATGTCAAGCTCGTCAGGGCGGAGGACAGCAGACGGCGCGGAGTAAGCTGCGAACACACATACCTCGGAGCCACCAGCATTGACGGCAATGCCGGTGGACTCGAGGTCATTAGTAGCAGCGTGGACTTGGCGGTGCACAACTCTCCTGTGAACCAAGATAGCTGTTCCTCCCCCGGGATTCCTTTGGCCACGTGGCGGTCTATCGGTCCGGTAGGTTTGGTATCCTGGAACATTGAATACAGTGGCGGGTTGCAGGTGTGTTTCCGTTAGAAGTAATAAGTCGACGTCGTGATCAGCTGCAAATAGATGGAGTTCGTTCCTCCGCGTCGCTACGCCGTTCGCGTTCCAGGTGACAATTTTTAGGCGTCTATCCATTGGAGAGGAGTTCCTGGAATGACATTAATATGGCAGCAAGCAACTCGCTAGGAGTTTTTTTGCTGTCGGATACTATTGAAATTAGGGAGGTTATCCACTTAAGGACAGCGTCGTGGGACAGGAAGCCCTTTGGCTGTGAGGTAGGCTCGCAGTTGGGATTCCTGTCCTTTGATTCCGCCGAGGTGTTGGTTGTGGTTGCCGCTGGGGTTTGTTCCTCCATTGGTTCCACCACTTTCTCTTTCTCCTGCGAGTGAACTGTAACAGAGACTTGCTTGTTAGTTATGCTACGGCGGTTTGAGCGGGCCCTCGGCCTTCTCTGCTGAGTAGCGGTGGTTGAGGCTGAGGCAGCTGAGGCAGGTGGGGCTGCGGCTTCCGGCTCTGTGGCTGCTGCCTTTGCGGCTCTCTGCTTTCTGGGAGCAGGAGCAGGAGCAATTGTAGTGTTTGTGTGGGCCGGAGCTACGGGTGCTGCAGCTGATGTCTGTTGTGGAATGGGTTGATCCGGACGGAGCCTGGGGGCGGCTAGTACATCGGCATATCTGCGGGCAGAAACATTAACAGGTGGTGGGGCACGTGCTTGCCCAGTGACCGGTCGCGCAGTGGCGGTGCCCGAGCGCCGCTGCGGCGCCTCGCGGCGGTGCAGCGCGCCCAGGGCCCGTTTATGCGCTCCGCAGCCCCTGTAGCTCGCGGGGTGCTCTCCACCACAATTAGTGCATTTGCACCTGCTGTCTTTTGGCAAGGTGCAATTTGTTACGTTGTGGTCTCCTCCACATCTGACACAGCGTGCTGGGAGGTGGCAGTACCTCGAGCTGTGATTGAACTGCTGGCAGTTGTAGCACTGCGGCAGTCCTCTCCTCGGCGTGAACTGGTCCACCGATACTCTTACTCCCAGTAGTGCTGTGAGCTGCCATATTTTCGCCCAGCTACCTGTTTTCCTGAAACGCACATAGAAGCTGTTGGTTTGATGGCGACCAGCCTGGTCGCGGCGTTGGAGGGGTGCGACATGTGTAGGAGTGTACCCCTGGTCGCGGAGATCCTCCGCTATGTCCTCAGGTGACGTCCATGCCGGAAGTCCCCTGATAACTGTCTTCAGCTCTTGTTCTTCCTTCAGACTGAAGGTGTGGAAGGCGAGCTTGGCGTCCAGAAGTTCGCGTTGTGCCGTTCTAAAACAGAGCTCGCTTTTGCATAAAATGTGCAGTCGGGTGCCCACATATTTCGCCTCAAAATTGCAGCCAGCACTTTTAAGGCGGCGTAAGAGGGATGTCCAGGCAGTCACTCCTTGAATGATGATCGGCGGTATGCGCGGCTGGCGGCGCTCTCCAACAGTATTTCCAGGAATGTTTTGAGCTGGGACAAAATTTCTAGTTGAAGACTCTGATGACGTAGAGGCGCGTCTCCCCCGTTTCCTTGGTTGGACGGACTGCCATGGTTCCTCTCCGTTGGACGGGTCATCGGTAGTTAGCTCGGGGGCGGCATGTGACACGGATTCCACTTCCATCCTGTAAAGCCCCCCACACACCTTCGAACATTTCACCCAACCTGACCTGGCGTCGTACCCAACGCCCAACCTGTCAAGTTAGACGTTTACCCCCACACTGTCGAACGTGCGATCGAGCAGGTTGGGTGTCTTGTCAGTTGTATTATGGATTTCGAGACAAGTGTAGCTGTTTGTGCTGGCGCTTTTTGTCTGAAACGACAAAAGAAGAAAAAAGATCGACGCTTGTGGTCTAAAAAATGGTTTTTGGACCGGAGTAAGTTTAGCCATATGTCGCTTCTTGCTGAACTTGCCATTAGTGAGCCTCAAGACTTCAAAAATTATCTAAGGATGAGCGAGGAAAGCTTTGAATATCTATTCGGAAGACTGTGTGAGCACATAGAAAAAGAAGATAGCCTTTTGAGAACCTCAATTCCTGCAAAAGAACGTCTTGCAGCCACTCTCCAGTTTCTAGCCAGTGGTAGGAGCTACGAGAATCTGAAGTTTAGTTGTGCAATATCTCCGCAAGCACTAGGAAAAATCATACCAGAAACTTGTGCAGCTATTTTTGATGTTCTAAAGGAAGATTTCTTAAAGGTAAGTACAAATATTTGTTAATTAGTTTTAACTCACTCTTTTCTTCTTACATTATTATAATCCATAATTTACACAATTGTTTTTTGAGCGCAAAATTGGTTATTGTCGCGCGAGAATAAAGCAGGAGGGTACGAAATGAGTATAACCATCTTCCGAGAGCGACAATAACCTATTTTGCTTCAAATTTATCCTATTACGTTATTACTTATTTTTTAGGTCTAAAAAAACACACATAATTTCAGAAAAAAAATTATTTTCAAATCTATCTTTTATAAACTTTTCAAAAACATCAAATTTAAAGTCATCAAATAACAAAAAAAAAAGCTGTAACAGAAGATGCTGTTGTCAATGTAATAGCCTATTATAAAACAAAACGAACAAACAAAGATGAAAAAGCAACTTATTATACATTGTCCTCGCTGACACCGGGTAGATTCAAATACTGTTTGAGTTCATTCCGAACTTCTTGTTGAGCAGTTTTTTCTTGAATCGCTAGTGCTTGACCTGCGGTAAGTTTAGTTGCTGCCGTTTGACTTTGAGCAGGTTCTGGTAAAGAAAAATTCTTAGGACAACGTACAGTTTGAGGTGAAATATCTACTTTTTGTTGCTGTACATGTTTTTTGCTGTACTTGTTGTTGTAGATGTTGTCGTTGTACCTGATGTTGAGTAGGGTTGATTTGGCTTTGCACATAATATGGGTCAAAACTGAATGTCTGATGTTGATAATTTTGATCTTGTAAGAAATATTCAGCGTCAGCCGGCCTATACGGATATGGATTGTTGTTTTGATTAGTGTCCATAAAATGGTTAAGTGATGGTATATTCTGTTGGGTTGGCTGTTGTTCTGTCAATATGGCCGCAGATGCTTTCAAACTGCCTAACTTACCGTGGAACAAAACATCAGATATAAGCTTTTCTGCAATTACTTGTTGTTGACGGTCCATATCTTCCAGTTGGAAGCCCACGTTGTTTCCAAAAGCCCGGAACTTATTCTGATTACATAGGACAGACGTAGCTGTATCCAAAAATCGTTCTTGTTTCTTTTCAAAATCAGATATCTTTTTTCGGTTTGTTCGAGTAGTTGATCCTGGGTTAGACCTACTTGATACTGATGGGCGACTTACTGGTGTACTTGATGGTGATGGGCGTATATCAGCGTGTATCCCTGTAGATGCGTCATCTTGAGCCTGTAAAAAACACAAAAACTGGGTTTAAAACAGTTATATATAACAGCACGTCAATCAATATTACCTCAATATAACATTGTTAATTTTAATATATTATAATTTTAACTTTTATGTTTACTTTTTGCAGTTTCCTTGCAATGAATCGGACTGGATGAACATAGCTGTGGACTTCAAAAAGTACTGGCAAGTTGAAAACTGTGTCGGCGCTATAGACGGAAAACACATAGCGATTCGTCAACCTCCGAAAAGTGGGTCATACTACTACAACTACAAAGGGTTCCACAGCATTGTTCTTTTTGCTGTGGTCAATGCTAATTATGGATTCATCTATGTAAATTGTGGTACTAATGGAAGAGTATCCGATGGTGGCGTACTTATGGAAACTGATTTTGGAGAGTTGCTGGAAAATAAGGAATTGCACTTGCCGTCACCAACAAGCTTCGATGACAGGAGAGACGTTTGCCTCCCTTTTACATTCCTTGGAGATGAAGCTTTTCCTCTGAAGGAAAATCTTATGAAGCCCTATCCAAACAAAGGAATCACCCACGACGAAAAGATTTTCAACTATCGGATGTGCCGTGCTAGGAGAGTGGTGGAGAATGCGTTTGGCATCTTAGCGACTCGATTTAGAGTCCTTCTTTCGACAATGAATGTTAGTGTAGAGAGGGCAGAAATCATTGTTTTGGCGTGTTGTACTTTACATAATTTTCTACGCCAGAAAAGTCCAACCTACCTAACTCAAAGTAGTGTGGATTGGGAGGACACTTCAGCAGGCCAGTTAAATGAGGGTGAGTGGAGGCAGAACACGCAAGAACTTCTTGGGTTTAAAAGAATGAGGCGGGATGGCAGAGAACAATCAATTGCCAATGCAGTTCGAGGTTGGTATAAAAGTTTCTATAACAACGAAGGAAGTGTTGATTTCCAAGAAAAAATGATTAATAAGCGTTGACAGTTCGGTATTGAGTGTAAACAAGTGCGATGATATAGTTAACAACAACAAAAATTATAAAATATGTTGATTTTGCTATGTAGTCCTATCTTTTTCAATTTGATAACTAAATATTGGTGAACTTTGTACATTTTTTCTAATTCGTTTAGATACCATAACTGTGTCTTATTTATATTTTAATTCGCTAACTTTGGAAAAAAGCAATGTTGTAGTTTATTTAATTATATTGAACTTAGAAAAAAACTAAAGTGTATTTGTTTTCCCTTTAACGTATGCCTAAATATTACTGTATTGCAATTATATATTGCAATTTTGATTAATATATTCATTCTTGAAATTTAACTTTTATTATGTAAACTTATTAGATAAAAAATTAACTTATATTACCCTTCAAACATGTGCCAAAGAGCTTTTTGTCACCCACGATATTTTTAATATTGAGGTATGTTACTCTGAAGACAGTTCTAAGTAAAAATAAATAGGAAGGTAGATAGAAGTAAAACCAAAACAGATGAAATTCCTAGGAAATATACGCGTTTATTCATCACCATGAGCAATGCTCAAGGCTACACCTCTGTGGGGTTAAGTTAAATGACTGAATATCTATAAATGTTAGAAAACTTGCACAACATTAACACGCAAAGGATATGAGTTTTATCCTAATTATTTATTATTATTTATTTATCATAATTATTAAATAGTTTTTATCTTGGGGGCAAAATTATAGTCTATTGCAACGTACTACGAAATTAAGGAATAAAGTTGAATTTTTCAAACATCATTGACATAATGTTATACTGTTTATATATATATAAATTAGTTTTGTGCTGTTTTTAACTTTAATATAATTTATTGTAATCTAACTTAACCGTACGAGGTGTTGTCCAAATAATGACCTAGCGCTCAATCCTAAGTAAAAATAAGGAAAGTAATAAACAGTAAATTGGTAACAATTAAACTGACACTTACTTTGGTTATTTCGTCCTGCGTTTCCGCTTCCACGTCGTCCACTCCTTCTTCATCTTCTTCAAGGGACGCAATACTTCTGGATCTTTTGCCGATCGAAGATACACCTTTCCTGACTACCTCTTGGTCTGTTATGAAAAGCAGTAAATCAAAATACCAAAGAGATGGTTCATACACATCATCCTGACCACTTCCGGTAATCTTTGATTTTTAAAACCTTTTTCAGCTCTCTTCGGAACGATGCCCTCAAGGTTTCGATTTTGGATTTGACAAATTTCTCGTCGCAATCCGGATTAACTTCCTTGCATTTTTCAACGAGAACGGAATATCCTTCTTTTCTGATATTTTTGTTGGAATAATTTTTACTTTTTATGTCCCATAAAGCTCGTTGCTCCCTATAAAGTTCAATAAACTCACACCAAAATGGTTTATTATCGTTAAACGACATTATGAAACTGGCCTCGCTCCGAAAAAACAAATAACAAATCTAGTACTACGCCACTGCACTAGGGAAACTGAGGTCTAGCCAGTCGAGCCGCTCGACAGTTCCCCCACACACAGCCCAACATGACAGGCGCGCGGTTGGAGTTGGGTGGTGCTGTCGTACCCAGCATCCAACCCAACAAAACCATCGCGCATGTTGGGTTGGAGCCCACACACTCTCGAATATGTTCGACAAGACGTTGGGTTCCCAACTGCTCGACCAACATGTTCGATAGTGTGTGGGGGGCTTAACATACACAAAGGGGCCCGACTGGCTGGGGAAGTCCCGCCAGGTAGGGCGGCGGCGTTACAAAGGCTCTATTGAAAGCAGGGGTCGTAGGCGCGCTGGTTATTGATCGGTGTCGGGCGGGCCGGGAGTACCGTTAGGCCCGGACCGTTAGTTTCCGGCCTCGCCGGAGCACGTGGTCGCCTGAGCACGTGGTCGCCTAAGCTATTTTGGATGCAAATACCTAGGAATCTTACTTAACTATTTTGTTTAGAGACAGGTACACAGTTAAATAACAAACATTATCAGTACATAGCAACAGTTGCAGTGCTTTGAAAAATAAAATAAGTCAAAGAGTAATTAAAACTGACTTGTAAGGAACAAATCAAAATAAAACTAGTATATAAAGTATAATAAATGCAACTTGATGCACTAAAATACTACGATGTTTAGTTGATTATTTTGTTAGAATTTGTTTTAAAAACTGCAGACTTACATCTGCAAATCACAAATTCCTAGTTACACCTGAAATGTAGAGAACAAATGAAAACAAAACTAGTATGCAAAAATATCAAAATGTAATTGTTCTGCACTAGAAAATATTACAAATGTATTGTTTGTTTTACTATGATTTTTTGTTTACTGCGGAGTTATTCCTGCATAAACACAAGTTTAATTTAATGTGGATTGACCTGTATTAACCCTTTGAACGCCAGCGCCCGAGACCGCGGCCTTACCCGTCGCCGCCAGGCGTCTCAGCCGCTGTACTACCCAATACCGCCAAGGCATAATTGACGTTTTAACAACCTTTTACGTTCCGCTCTGTGCTATCCTTATTTTTTATGCAAATGGAACGATTTTTTTTTGTTTTCTAGCATATTGTATACGCTATCGAATAGTGTTGATTAAATAACACTACATATAAAAAAAAGTTTTCTATAATGTGATAACGCCTAAAGTAAAAATATTTTTATTTAAAAAATTAACTTTAGACTAAAAAATCAGTGGTAAAAAAAATATTTTTATACATCGCAAACATTTGTATTTTGTGCACTTGTTACATATCTAACTATTTACAAATTTTTAGAACTCTATCTAGAAAATTAGTGTGTTTACAAAAGTAAATTTGAAATGTTAACATTTGAAAATAATCTAATATTTCAAGAGCTACTTATATTAAATAAGCTTAAAAATACTTACGTGTTATAGTAATGGAAGTTTTATAGGTACTGATAATTGTCAATTTAAAAGTGTTTCTTCAAAGAACACAGGAAAATACACAAATAACATTATCAAATATTAGTAAAGAAGCATATTTACAAATATATACAATCAGTTCACATTCCTTTAGCATGTATGTTTCGGCAAGCACAAAGGGTGAACACTTTTCTTGCAGTTTTTGCAAATGTACCTACTTTTCTTCCTTTTGCCACCTTGGGCTGTGCTCAACCTACTACACACAGAGCAATTTCTTTCTTTTCCACCAGGTAATAGGTCAAGAGGTTCATTGCCAGCACGTTGTGCTTGAACTGGCGCTTGGTCACCGAGCCACTCGGCAGCAAGTCCTTCGACTAGTGCCACAGTAAAATCTAGTCTCGATATCGGATTGTCTGTGTTATTTTTGTATAGGACATATAGGTTGACAATCATCCGTCCAAAAATGTGGAATGTTACCTTTAGCCAATATTTAAGCGTACGTCGTTCGTCCAGGTAACAATACAACATTTGGTCTGACGTGTCTACGCCACCCATATAGGAGTTATACTGACGAATGACAGAAGGCTTGCTGGTAATAAATACTTTATTTCCCCGTTTTTTACTTTTCAACTCACTTTTTGCCTCAGCATTAGTTGACAAGAGAAGTACTTGCTTTTTTTGCGATTTTTTCAATCGGGCAGCAACCAAAAGCATTTTTCCTTTGCGACAATATTTAGTTTGCCCTACACCAAATTTTTGTGTAAGGGTAGGGGGTATTCCTTGCCTGTTTATTCGTAAAGTGCCTGTCAGATGAGTAAGTTTTGCGTACAAATCATTGGCCAACGGAAATGAGGTGAAAAAGTTGTCGACAAATACATGAAACCCTTTGTTCAAGTAGTTTCCCATTTCTAACAATTTCATTACAACAGTATACCCAAGTCCATGTTTGACACGTCCATTGCTTTGTTCTGTATCTCTTTTACCCTTGTAGCAAAAAAAAGATAAACAGTAGTGAGTAACACTGTCGCATAACAACCACAATTTTACTCCCCACTTATGATGGTGCTTGTTGGGCAGGTACTGTAGCAGCTGTGTGTGATTTTTTAGTGCCCACTAAACTTTCGTCAATAGACAGCTGTTTATTTGGTGCATAGTAATGCTTGAATACATTGTTAGCATGATCAACAATAGGAGCAAATCGAGCACATGGGTCATATCCAGGCTCCTTTGGTGAAGGCAAGTGTCGCGTATCTAGCATATGGAAAAATTTCAGAATTGATTCGAATCTATTTCTAGAAAACATTTTCCCGAACCAAGGTGAATTCTGGGATGACTTTGTACTCCAATATGACTCAATCGTAGGCTTTTTATTCAAACCCATATTTATTACAACAGCTAGGAAAGCTTTTATCTCAACAAAGCTGACAGGCCTCCAAGCTCGACTTCTGCTGTGATTTCCTAATTTATGGAGGTTTTGTTGAATAAAATTTCTAGCATACAAGTTAGTGTAGGTCACTAATATGTTCAAAAAAGTCATAGGGAAATAAAGATCAAAATAAGTTATGGGGGCTGAATTTCGAGGAGGACAATGTTTACAGCCAGGAATTTCATTGAACTGAAAAGAATGGTTATACCCAGGGTCATTGTTTTCCTCTATATTTTCCCACTGATCATCGTCGCTATTAGACTCACTGCTTGAGATGTTTTCAGGAAGGCGGGGCCGGCCACGTGGCCGCGGCGTAGTTGTAGTTGCTGCACTTCGATCTTCATCCTCAGATGACGAAATTACTGACCTATTTACAGGCCTATTGCTAGCTAAAGTTCCTTGAAAATTACAACTTGTACTAGGGGTAGGAGTATAACTAGGATCCAAGTCAGTATCATCAGCTTCACTTTCACTTACTTCAGATGACGAACTGTTTTGCAAATTGTTTATTTCACTATCACTAAGAAATTCGTCCTCAACAATAATATTGTGGATTGTGTTGTCACTCACCGGCGAACGACTCATCTTGCACAAATAATACAGATCACTAACTTCAGAGAAAAACTAAACAAAAAACCAAGTAGGCATCTATGAGAAAGGCGGGAACTTGGCAAATAGGTTAGTCGTAAACACTAGCGCACGCTCGGCGAGTTAGAGAAGTAAACAAACAGCTGAGTCAAGGTCTCCAGGACTGCCAACATTAAAAATTGTTCACATATCATCTTATTTAGTCAAAAGGAAGTCGAACAGTGTCGACACAAACTTTTAAAGTTCATATGTATATTTAAAAAATATTTTTTCCTGAACGTCCGATCGGTCGGACGTTGGCGGTTTTGGAACGAACCTAGGCTGTCCGATCAGTCGGACGTTGGCGGTTTTGGCATAAACCTACACTGTCCGATCAATCGGACGTTGGCGGTCAAAGGGTTAAGCAAATCAAAACAAATGATCAGTACATGTGAAGTGTTAATTGAAACTATGCTACTATTAGATCTCACCACCCGAAGAACGGCAGCATGTGGTAATCCAATGTCCACTAGGGCACTTCACAACACAGAATAAAATAGTTTAATTAGTGTCACTAGAACAACTAGGCACGCACAAAACAACACAAAACAAATTGAGCAAAGCGACTAACGCACTAACACATGGTGTCGCTAAGAAATAGGCACAACACTGTGAGTAAATCACAAACAAAGCACAGACTGAGCGGAGCGACAGCGCGGCACGTCCGAGCAGTACGGGGAAACACATAAGCAGGAGGTATTGTGTTACCAGAAGCTTTTATAATCCCACAAAATGTTACAAGCTCTCCTCGCTCTGCGGAAACATTCTGGCCTACCTGTTTTACACCAGTCGGAGCAACAATCTTTGGAGCTTGTAATACAGTAGTTATGCCAGATTCATCTATGTTTATGATTCTGTCACTAGTAAAGTGATATTTTTCCATAACTGTTTCCAAATTATTGAAGAATGAATCAACATTTTGTTTATTAAAGTTTATATTTCTAGCAAAGCTGGTGTTTTCTGGCTTTCTCAGACTCAGTGTAGACTGATGACGGCGCATAAAACATTTTAGCCATTCAATATTTGCTAGTTTTTCATCTTCCCACTTACAAGGAATCTCAAGCCCAAGTTTTTTAGCATATGAATAGGCAAATTCACGTACCTGTCTATAGGTTAGGCCGTACATCATTTTACTGCATTGAATTAGATAGTCTACTATCATATTTTCTTGTACATCTGTAAAAATCTGTCTGGTGTTATACTTGCTAGACCGGGGAAAAGTAGATTGCACAGGATCGTCCTCATTTTCAGCGTTTGGCAGCTTTTGAAGTCTTTTGTGAAGCATAGATTTAGAAAGTCCATATGTTGCAGCAGCTCCACGGATTGTTTGGTTGCCATTCCGTATATCCTCAATAGCACATCTGACTGCATCCTCTGAAATTGCAGCTCTCTCGGTTTTTCTTATGTAGGTTCTCACCATCTTCACCCTAAAAAATAAATAAATCAATGTATATAACTGTTGTATTTAGATAAAGATAAAACTAGTTAATCTTAAAAAGCCTTTTGAAATCTGTATTGGGCAATAAATATTGCAACCTCCTTGATTGATGTGGTGTCAAGGCTTGGTTAAGCTATAATTTACTTAATTTTGGTTATGGGAGCAAAACAAAATGTTCTAGATCATGAAAATGACTAAAAATGATTCACAACAAGTGTACATGCTAGTTTATTAGCTATACATTTATGAGATGTTAAATAAGTAACTAATATAACACTTGTCCAAAACTACCCCCTTGTCCACATGTGCCCCCTTGAAAGTGTCCACATGTACCCCACCAGTAGATTGTAGGTGGTTTGAATGCATTCTCATCGATATATTTTTTTAGGTTAGGATTTATGACATCTTCTACACAATAAAATGTTGCTTAAATATTACTAAGTTTATAAAAATACCTTATGTTATAAGGAAGAGCCCGAATAAAATAACTTTTAAAGTTAAAATTTGGGCTCAATTTTTACTTTTTACATAAAAAAACATAAAAATATTCTTACCTCTTAAACCATGTAGCCAAACAGCACTAAATTTATCTGGAGGAAACAGTAGACCAACACTGTTCTGTGAACAAAGTTTGAACTAAACTGGTTAGTTGCATGGCGGGAAATTCAAATTGTCCACTTGTGCCCCTGTCCACATGTGCCCCCCTCTCCCTATCTATTCCAGAGCTACCAGTTCCTAAGTTTGAGGTAAAAGATGCAAGTATCGTGGATGGGGCATAGTCAAAACTTTGGCATCTCTAATCTTTTTGTATGCAGCTGGAAAACAAAAGAATAACGTTGCAAACCAAATTAAGGAAGACGTACAATATGAAATTTTAACTGAAGCTGCTAATTTAATTTGTTCTTTAAAGAAAGTTAACTTTTCTGCAACATTAGTGTCTGTTATTTCTTCTAACATCCCATCCAACAAACTGCTTATACATTCTACTTTGTCTGATTTTGGTATGTCTATTACTTCAGAGATTAGCTTTTTAATTATATTTCTTAGCTTGGACCAACTGTCAATTTTTAAGTTCTGTGAAAACGTTCGCAAATAACTACTATTCTTGATCAAGTTATTATTTTTAACTAAATAAAAGGACAAGTCGTCTTTAATGTTTAAGGACAATGTAACTGTAGGGTAAATATTGTCTTTAATGGAAACTAAAAATAAAAATAGTTGGTTGTTGTCCTGTTGAGAATATACATTGTTAAGTTCTAAGTTTCACATCTTACTGTAATTATTTGTGAGACAGCTGAATGAGTCAATTGTGTCCCGCCGTTCTTCCTCTTGGATTTGTTTTTGGTGTCGCTCTTCTGCTTCCCTTCTTCTTCCTTCTGGATCCTTCCTCTCAGCCGGCAGATCTTTTCCAATGTAGTTAGGCAAGTTTTCAAAAATTGTTGGAACCGCATCGTTCCTTAACTTTAGCCGATCCGGCTTTACTGTTAAAATGGTGCCGTCAGGTCGAGTTACAGTGTCTTCCTTTATTATATATCGCTCGTCAAAATGTTTAATGCACACGCGGGAGTTGGACGTAACCTCATAACTATCTCTGTGAATCGCTCTTAGCCACGTACGGAATGTCTCAGGATCTTTCGGAAATGAAAAAACATTAACAAATGGCTTAACATAATTATCTCTGGAACGTAACATTTACTCGGCATACTTAAACCAGGCTCTGACAAAATCCCCAACACACACACACACACAGTATCTCCAACAGATGTGTCCTGTAGTCAACAAACGTTCACAATAGACTGGTGTCAATGACAAGTGAAAGTAAGTAAAAGTATGAGACGTTGGGTGCGAAACGCCGAGATGGTTGAGCCGGAGCCCGCCCCTTACCGTGACGTCACGCAGCCAGTAGCAGGGCAGCAGCGAGGCCTGGGATTCTAGTGTGGCCTTGGCTGGGGCTGGGCAGGGGGCAGGGGGAGGGCGGCGTCTTCTTGGAGGCGGGCGCGACGCGACGGCCGCGGCACCAACAGAGAGGTGTCTCGTGTCAAGCCAAGCCAGCTAGCCCCCAAGCGCGCGCGCGCGCTGGCCGCACACCGCGCGACCGCCCGACCGCCACGCGCTTTGGCGCTCTCTGTTCTAGGTCCTAAGTCTCGCGTAAAATGCCTAATTTTTGCCATCCGAGCCTGATTCTCGGGGGGGGCAAAAGCCCCGTGGCCCCCCCTCCTGGAGCCGCGCCTGCTTCACGCTCGCGCGTACACGAGAGGCAAGGAGCAACTACAAGCTGAGCAGCGACGAGCGTAGGCCTCGTCCACTGGAAGCGAATATGCGCTGTCAGTGTACGTGAGTTGGCGTTTACAGACAGACGTGTGTTTGTTATGTTATGTTAGTTATCTAGTTTTGTAACCTTATTAGTAATGGATGTAGAGGAGTTATACTTGTTCGACAGTACTTACCTCTTGAGGCGTCGGATGGCAGCTAGTAAGAAAAGGTATTGTTGGATGAGTCCAATTTATCAGAAGAGGAAGACAATGGGCGAGTATAATCATTTACATAACGATTTGGAAAGAGAACCCGCAAAATTTTCTGACTATTATAGGATGAGAAGAGACACGTTTAATTACATTTTGAATAGTATAGAGCATAGTGTTTCAAAGGAATCAAATTTTAGGGAGACGATTTCACCTAGTGAACGTCTAAGTGTGACTTTAAGGTGAGTGGAATATTTAAACTATTTTAACACATTATAATATTTTATTACTTAAGACTTCGTTACAGTTTAATTTGTATTAAATAAGTAATTACTTCCTTTTTGTGGTTTGTATATAAAACAAATCAATAATTAAAAAAAATAATTTGTGAATTGTAACTTGAGCTACATTGGTTGGCAACATTTGAACTTTGAGAAATTTACTTAAAATTTGTTATAAAATTTTGCAATGGAGAGTTTACTGGTGGAACATCTCACGACGATTCGGATGTAGCATCGGAACTGTATCCTGTGTACGCACTATTACTCCAAGATGAATGTCCAGGTGATTGATTCACAGTTGAAGGCAAGGGATCCTTGTAATTGATTGCGACAAAACTGTTGCGTTCTTGTTCGTCGATCAAAACCTGCTGAAGTTTATTCCTTACTTGGAGTTTCCGGCTTGCTGGAATATTTTTCAAATAAGGTAGCAGGCTTATAAGAAACTGATGTTCACTGTCATTTTTCAATGAAGCAGATGTTTCAAACAATTTGAGTTTAGCTTTCTCAATTTCTAGGAAATGCGCATCACTGACATCTACTGACCTCTTCTTTTTATTTGAGCTGCTCTTTCCTGGAGATCCTCGGTCACTGTTATTTCTGTCGAAATCCAATCTTTTGAGTTTTCCCTTAGTCGGAGTTGTTAGGGGTGGTCCCATTTTTTGAAGTGCAGTTGGCGCTAGTTGTGGTTCGCTGAGATGAACTGCAGAGTTGCTGTTGGAGTTTTCAATCAATGAATTGTCTTTTTCGCTCTCTAATTCTAGGTCTTCTTCAATAGCATCTATACTTAGAGTTTCAGTTTTAGTATCTTTTACCGGAGGAGGAATGTTCCCCGAGCTGCCTAGGTTCCATAACGTCACGCAAGAAAAGCATTTGATCAAAAAATGGCCACGAGGATTCAAATTCATCAGGTCTCTCTTGACCTGATTTCAGCAATTTTTTGTATTCTCTTCTAAATGCATCTCGAAGTCCCTTCCACCTCTTTTTCAATTCAGTCACTGAAAAAAAAAATTCTATTAACCATGAATTGAGATAAAATTAACGTCATTTAGCTTATTCCAACCATTGGCAATCTGTGCACTATCCGACGTAGGATTCCCTGACATAGTTGTTTTACTTGCTATGCTATAATGGTTTGTTTCATTACAGGTACTTTGCAACAGGATCATCTTTCAAGACATTGGGGTACACCTATAGGATGTCTGATGTAACAGTTGGGAGGATTGTTAAGGAAACAAGCAAGGCAATCTTGGACAAATTGCAAGCTACCCACATGGCTTTTCCCTCAACAGACCAAGAGATTGAATCAATCAAACAAAGATTTTGGGAAAGATGGAGATTCCCAAACTGTGTAGGCTGTGTTGACGGTAAACATGTACGTATACGAAACCCACGACATTCTGGCAGCATGTTTAGAAATTATAAACAATATTTCTCGATTGTATTGCAAGGTGTTGCCGGGCCTGACTATAAGTTTATTGCTGTCGATGTTGGCGGTTATGGCAAAGAAAGTGACGGAGGAATTTTTTCTCATTCGTATCTTTCAGAAAATCTTGAAAAAGGAGCGTTAGGCTCACAATCATTCGCTCCATTGCCAGGAACGAACATAAAGGTTCCCCATGTTATTCTTGGCGATGAAGCATACCCACTCAAAACTTATGTCATGCGACCGTTTCCAGGAGACAATTTGGATCCGGCTAAAAGGCTGTTCAACAGGCGGCTCTCTAAAGCTCGCCAGGTTATTGAATGCACATTCGGTATAATTAGCAACAAATGGAGACTGCTGCTGAAAGGCATTGAAGTGGAGCCAGACTTTGTTGACACCATAGTTCAATGCATATGCTTGTTGCATAACATTGTCATCGACAAAGAAGGCGAACAACAAGTATTACCACATGGCAAAGAAGATAGTAATGATGACAACACTACTAGCAGACCTGTTTTACTTCTTTGGGTGAAAATAGGGGCTCTAACGCAGCCTATACAAGTAGAACACCCGCCACTTTGGCCGTAACATGGGCTCTTATGGAGTTATTCTGGACCAATGAGAAAGCAGCAATGGCGGCTAGACCACGCCCCCTCCTAGACCCTCCGCCCCCTCCTAGACCCCCTGCGAAGACCCTCCAGCCAATGGGAGAGCAGCAAGCCCCCTCCCTGACTCCTCCCAGAGCGATGGCGGATGAGCGATCGTGTCATGGCGGATGGACAAAAATTTGTGTCTCCGGCGGCCGGTATCCGAACCCGGGCCCCTCCGAATGCGAGACTGTCGCGCTGACCACTGGACCACGGAGACGAGTTGTGCGTGGGCGCGATAGGGCTGTACGTGCGGCGCGGGGCGCCCAGCGTTATCGGCGATCAGCTGTAGTTTCTTAGCTTTGCGACTGCGGTGCTGCTATCTGGTAGAGACGGCTTACAAAATTCTGGTAGCGACAAGTGAGGACGCAAAAAGTATGCCCAGCCGCCCAGGATTTGAACCCTGGTCCCGCGGAACGTATAAGACGAGCGCTTAGACCACTCGGTTGGCATACCTTTAAGAGCGATGACTGCTCTCTCGTGTAGGCGAGCATAACCTCATGTCGTTACAGCACATGGTGACAGAGCGGATACAGCTGTGCATTCCAATGACTACAACTACACATGTGTGTACCAGACCATCTGTACACCTTACTCTGTCAATTACTGGCCCAAAACGCAAGCGTGAAGGTGAATATGGTACTTTACCGTACGGTTATTGTAAAAAATCTAAAACCAGCTAGAGTCGGAATCTTCAGCTATTGGTATTTGGTGAACTAGAGACGGAAACATTATCACAGTGAAATGTAGTGATCTGTTAATGATAACCAGAGACAACAATAAAAATAACTCACCCTTTTTGGAAGTCTAGTAGCCGTTATCCTAGTACTCTCTCCAGCCGTTCCAGCCACCACCACCACGCAAATCGTCTTCTTCTTCTTCTTCTTGTGTCGTATATCCACTCTCGGATTCTGATTCTGAGTCCCAAAAAAAAACGACGTCGTGATCAGCTGCAAATAGATGGAGTTCGTTCCTCCGCGTCGCTACGCCGTTCGCGTTCCAGGTGACAATTTTTAGGCGTCTATCCATTGGAGAGGAGTTCCTGGAATGACATTAATATGGCAGCAAGCAACTCGCTAGGAGTTTTTTTGCTGTCGGATACTATTGAAATTAGGGAGGTTATCCACTTAAGGACAGCGTCGTGGGACAGGAAGCCCTTTGACTGTGAGGTAGGCTCGCAGTTGGGATTCCTGTCCTTTGATTCCGCCGAGGTGTTGGTTGTGGTTGCCGCTGGGGTTTGTTCCTCCATTGGTTCCACCACTTTCTCTTTCTCCTGCGAGTGAACTGTAACAGAGACTTGCTTGTTAGTTATGCTACGGCGGTTTGAGCGGGCCCTCGGCCTTCTCTGCTGAGTAGCGGTGGTTGAGGCTGAGGCAGCTGAGGCAGGTGGGGCTGCGGCTTCCGGCTCTGTGGCTGCTGCCTTTGCGGCTCTCTGCTTTCTGGGAGCAGGAGCAGGAGCAATTGTAGTGTTTGTGTGGGCCGGAGCTACGGGTGCTGCAGCTGATGTCTGTTGTGGAATGGGTTGATCCGGACGGAGCCTGGGGGCGGCTAGTACATCGGCATATCTGCGGGCAGAAACATTAACAGGTGGTGGGGCACGTGCTTGCCCAGTGACCGGTCGCGCAGTGGCGGTGCCCGAGCGCCGCTGCGGCGCCTCGCGGCGGTGCAGCGCGCCCAGGGCCCGTTTATGCGCTCCGCAGCCCCTGTAGCTCGCGGGGTGCTCTCCACCACAATTAGTGCATTTGCACCTGCTGTCTTTTGGCAAGGTGCAATTTGTTACGTTGTGGTCTCCTCCACATCTGACACAGCGTGCTGGGAGGTGGCAGTACCTCGAGCTGTGATTGAACTGCTGGCAGTTGTAGCACTGCGGCAGTCCTCTCCTCGGCGTGAACTGGTCCACCGATACTCTTACTCCCAGTAGTGCTGTGAGCTGCCATATTTTCGCCCAGCTACCTGTTTTCCTGAAACGCACATAGAAGCTGTTGGTTTGATGGCGACCAGCCTGGTCGCGGCGTTGGAGGGGTGCGACATGTGTAGGAGTGTACCCCTGGTCGCGGAGATCCTCCGCTATGTCCTCAGGTGACGTCCATGCCGGAAGTCCCCTGATAACTGTCTTCAGCTCTTGTTCTTCCTTCAGACTGAAGGTGTGGAAGGCGAGCTTGGCGTCCAGAAGTTCGCGTTGTGCCGTTCTAAAACAGAGCTCGCTTTTGCATAAAATGTGCAGTCGGGTGCCCACATATTTCGCCTCAAAATTGCAGCCAGCACTTTTAAGGCGGCGTAAGAGGGATGTCCAGGCAGTCACTCCTTGAATGATGATCGGCGGTATGCGCGGCTGGCGGCGCTCTCCAACAGTATTTCCAGGAATGTTTTGAGCTGGGACAAAATTTCTAGTTGAAGACTCTGATGACGTAGAGGCGCGTCTCCCCCGTTTCCTTGGTTGGACGGACTGCCATGGTTCCTCTCCGTTGGACGGGTCATCGGTAGTTAGCTCGGGGGCGGCATGTGACACGGATTCCACTTCCATCCTGTAAAGCCCCCCACACACCTTCGAACATTTCACCCAACCTGACCTGGCGTCGTACCCAACGCCCAACCTGTCAAGTTAGACGTTTACCCCCACACTGTCGAACGTGCGATCGAGCAGGTTGGGTGTCTTGTCAGTTGTATTATGGATTTCGAGACAAGTGTAGCTGTTTGTGCTGGCGCTTTTTTGTCTGAAACGACAAAAGAAGAAAAAAGATCGACGCTTGTGGTCTAAAAAATGGTTTTTGGACCGGAGTAAGTTTAGCCATATGTCGCTTCTTGCTGAACTTGCCATTAGTGAGCCTCAAGACTTCAAAAATTATCTAAGGATGAGCGAGGAAAGCTTTGAATATCTATTCGGAAGACTGTGTGAGCACATAGAAAAAGAAGATAGCCTTTTGAGAACCTCAATTCCTGCAAAAGAACGTCTTGCAGCCACTCTCCAGTTTCTAGCCAGTGGTAGGAGCTACGAGAATCTGAAGTTTAGTTGTGCAATATCTCCGCAAGCACTAGGAAAAATCATACCAGAAACTTGTGCAGCTATTTTTGATGTTCTAAAGGAAGATTTCTTAAAGGTAAGTACAAATATTTGTTAATTAGTTTTAACTCACTCTTTTCTTCTTACATTATTATAATCCATAATTTACACAATTGTTTTTTGAGCGCAAAATTGGTTATTGTCGCGCGAGAATAAAGCAGGAGGGTACGAAATGAGTATAACCATCTTCCGAGAGCGACAATAACCTATTTTGCTTCAAATTTATCCTATTACGTTATTACTTATTTTTTAGGTCTAAAAAAACACACATAATTTCAGAAAAAAAAATTATTTTCAAATCTATCTTTTATAAACTTTTCAAAAACATCAAATTTAAAGTCATCAAATAACAAAAAAAAAAGCTGTAACAGAAGATGCTGTTGTCAATGTAATAGCCTATTATAAAACAAAACGAACAAACAAAGATGAAAAAGCAACTTATTATACATTGTCCTCGCTGACACCGGGTAGATTCAAATACTGTTTGAGTTCATTCCGAACTTCTTGTTGAGCAGTTTTTTCTTGAATCGCTAGTGCTTGACCTGCGGTAAGTTTAGTTGCTGCCGTTTGACTTTGAGCAGGTTCTGGTAAAGAAAAATTCTTAGGACAACGTACAGTTTGAGGTGAAATATCTACTTTTTGTTGCTGTACATGTTTTTGCTGTACTTGTTGTTGTAGATGTTGTCGTTGTACCTGATGTTGAGTAGGGTTGATTTGGCTTTGCACATAATATGGGTCAAAACTGAATGTCTGATGTTGATAATTTTGATCTTGTAAGAAATATTCAGCGTCAGCCGGCCTATACGGATATGGATTGTTGTTTTGATTAGTGTCCATAAAATGGTTAAGTGATGGTATATTCCGTTGGGTTGGCTGTTGTTCTGTCAATATGGCCGCAGATGCTTTCAAACTGCCTAACTTACCGTGGAACAAAACATCAGATATAAGCTTTTCTGCAATTACTTGTTGTTGACGGTCCATATCTTCCAGTTGGAAGCCCACGTTGTTTCCAAAAGCCCGGAACTTATTCTGATTACATAGGACAGACGTAGCTGTATCCAAAAATCGTTCTTGTTTCTTTTCAAAATCAGATATCTTTTTTTCGGTTTGTTCGAGTAGTTGATCCTGGGTTAGACCTACTTGATACTGATGGGCGACTTACTGGTGTACTTGATGGTGATGGGCGTATATCAGCGTGTATCCCTGTAGATGCGTCATCTTGAGCCTGTAAAAAACACAAAAACTGGGTTTAAAACAGTTTATATATAACAGCACGTCAATCAATATTACCTCAATATAACATTGTTAATTTTAATATATTATAATTTTAACTTTTATGTTTACTTTTTGCAGTTTCCTTGCAATGAATCGGACTGGATGAACATAGCTGTGGACTTCAAAAAGTACTGGCAAGTTGAAAACTGTGTCGGCGCTATAGACGGAAAACACAGCGATTCGTCAACCTCCGAAAAGTGGGTCATACTACTACAACTACAAAGGGTTCCACAGCATTGTTCTTTTTGCTGTGGTCAATGCTAATTATGGATTCATCTATGTAAATTGTGGTACTAATGGAAGAGTATCCGATGGTGGCGTACTTATGGAAACTGATTTTGGAGAGTTGCTGGAAAATAAGGAATTGCACTTGCCGTCACCAACAAGCTTCGATGACAGGAGAGACGTTTGCCTCCCTTTTACATTCCTTGGAGATGAAGCTTTTCCTCTGAAGGAAAATCTTATGAAGCCCTATCCAAACAAAGGAATCACCCACGACGAAAAGATTTTCAACTATCGGATGTGCCGTGCTAGGAGAGTGGTGGAGAATGCGTTTGGCATCTTAGCGACTCGATTTAGAGTCCTTCTTTCGACAATGAATGTTAGTGTAGAGAGGGCAGAAATCATTGTTTTGGCGTGTTGTACTTTACATAATTTTCTACGCCAGAAAAGTCCAACCTACCTAACTCAAAGTAGTGTGGATTGGGAGGACACTTCAGCAGGCCAGTTAAATGAGGGTGAGTGGAGGCAGAACACGCAAGAACTTCTTGGGTTTAAAAGAATGAGGCGGGATGGCAGAGAACAATCAATTGCCAATGCAGTTCGAGGTTGGTATAAAAGTTTCTATAACAACGAAGGAAGTGTTGATTTCCAAGAAAAAATGATTAATAAGCGTTGACAGTTCGGTATTGAGTGTAAACAAGTGCGATGATATAGTTAACAACAACAAAAATTATAAAATATGTTGATTTTGCTATGTAGTCCTATCTTTTTCAATTTGATAACTAAATATTGGTGAACTTTGTACATTTTTTCTAATTCGTTTAGATACCATAACTGTGTCTTATTTATATTTTAATTCGCTAACTTTGGAAAAAAGCAATGTTGTAGTTTATTTAATTATATTGAACTTAGAAAAAAACTAAAGTGTATTTGTTTTCCCTTTAACGTATGCCTAAATATTACTGTATTGCAATTATATATTGCAATTTTGATTAATATATTCATTCTTGAAATTTAACTTTTATTATGTAAACTTATTAGATAAAAAATTAACTTATATTACCCTTCAAACATGTGCCAAAGAGCTTTTTGTCACCCACGATATTTTTAATATTGAGGTATGTTACTCTGAAGACAGTTCTAAGTAAAAATAAATAGGAAGGTAGATAGAAGTAAAACCAAAACAGATGAAATTCCTAGGAAATATACGCGTTTATTCATCACCATGAGCAATGCTCAAGGCTACACCTCTGTGGGGTTAAGTTAAATGACTGAATATCTATAAATGTTAGAAAACTTGCACAACATTAACACGCAAAGGATATGAGTTTTATCCTAATTATTTATTATTATTTATTTATCATAATTATTAAATAGTTTTTATCTTGGGGGCAAAATTATAGTCTATTGCAACGTACTACGAAATTAAGGAATAAAGTTGAATTTTTCAAACATCATTGACATAATGTTATACTGTTTATATATATATAAATTAGTTTTGTGCTGTTTTTAACTTTAATATAATTTATTGTAATCTAACTTAACCGTACGAGGTGTTGTCCAAATAATGACCTAGCGCTCAATCCTAAGTAAAAATAAGGAAAGTAATAAACAGTAAATTGGTAACAATTAAACTGACACTTACTTTGGTTATTTCGTCCTGCGTTTCCGCTTCCACGTCGTCCACTCCTTCTTCATCTTCTTCAAGGGACGCAATACTTCTGGATCTTTTGCCGATCGAAGATACACCTTTCCTGACTACCTCTTGGTCTGTTATGAAAAGCAGTAAATCAAAATACCAAAGAGATGGTTCATACACATCATCCTGACCACTTCCGGTAATCTTTGATTTTTCAACCTTTTTCAGCTCTCTTCGGAACGATGCCCTCAAGGTTTCGATTTTGGATTTGACAAATTTCTCGTCGCAATCCGGATTAACTTCCTTGCATTTTTCAACGAGAACGGAATATCCTTCTTTTCTGATATTTTTGTTGGAATAATTTTTACTTTTTATGTCCCATAAAGCTCGTTGCTCCCTATAAAGTTCAATAAACTCACACCAAAATGGTTTATTATCGTTAAACGACATTATGAAACTGGCCTCGCTCCGAAAAAACAAATAACAAATCTAGTACTACGCCACTGCACTAGGGAAACTGAGGTCTAGCCAGTCGAGCCGCTCGACAGTTCCCCCACACACAGCCCAACATGACAGGCGCGCGGTTGGAGTTGGGTGGTGCTGTCGTACCCAGCATCCAACCCAACAAAACCATCGCGCATGTTGGGTTGGAGCCCACACACTCTCGAATATGTTCGACAAGACGTTGGGTTCCCAACTGCTCGACCAACATGTTCGATAGTGTGTGGGGGGCTTAACATACACAAAGGGGCCCGACTGGCTGGGGAAGTCCCGCCAGGTAGGGCGGCGGCGTTACAAAGGCTCTATTGAAAGCAGGGGTCGTAGGCGCGCTGGTTATTGATCGGTGTCGGGCGGGCCGGGAGTACCGTTAGGGCGCTCCTACACTGGAGCCGGTCCGCTCAGTCAGGTACGACCAACCCGGTTCCGATCAGACAGATCAGATTTGACCCTCCTACACTGCAGCCGGTATTTCAACCCGACAGAGGCAGAGAGATGAGAAACTCAGTACTCTGTCAGCTCTCAAGAAGTGCGGATCGTGGCTTTAACACTTTGAAGTTTGTTTAAGTTTTGTTATTGATTATTGTTTGAATTTTACAATGGACGAGGATTTAGCGGATTTTTTGTTGTTAGACAGGAATTTATTATTAAATTCAAACACGAGACAGTTTTGGGTACATGAGTTTAATGAAGATCACACCCAAAGTGAGTTTTATGTGACCTGTTTACCCTTACGTGATCATGCTGACAAATTCAAGAAATACTATCGAATGACTGTTGAAACATATGACTACATACTGTCCCACATCAAGGGAGATTTACAGAAATGGTCCAACTTTAGAACTTGTATAGAACCTGCCGAAAAGCTATCGATTCTCTTGAGGTAAGTAAATAAACATAGTATTCAGGATTGAAAACATTTTTATTTTATCAAAATATAATTGTAAAATAATGTAAAATAAATATAACCCATGGAATCTAATGACTCTTAATGTTATTTGTATAACTAAGATTATAATGTATAATCTTAATGTTAATCTATTACAATACAATTTGAGCGCATGTATCAAATATTGTCTAACGTGAAGAGAATTATAATAATTAAATCTAATTGTAAAAATGTATGTAATAAATGAGAATAAAAGTTGTTACACCTATCAACAGGGTATATAAGTAAATACTAGCTAACAAACGGTCAAACATTTTTAAGCAAAAGCTTAAACAATACTTATGTAAAAAAGAGAACTAATCATTAATGTTTCATCTGTTAATGTTTGTACTTAGAGATTCTCGAAGGTATTGGTGTAGGGAGGCGTCTGTATTTGGTCATTAGGGGTAGGCCAGGTTTCAGTATGTGGTGTAGTAGGCCTTGAAGTTGATGCATAGGGATTATTTAAGTTGTATCCTCCAAAATTCCCTGATTGTGGACTAGAAAGAGGAGTATTTACGGATTGGTATGGCCTGTTGCATCTTTCTTCTGCTTCGAGCTCAGCGATGACGCTATTGAAGATTGAAGCTTTCAATTTCATTTTTCGAAGGTATGGTAGCTTCTTCAGTGCAGGCAGCAAACTTTTAAAAAACGATAAGTCTTCATCCTCTTCCTCCATTGAGCTGGATTTTTGGACAGCAAACCGAGCTTCCAGTAGCTGGACTTTCCTTTTTTCCAAATTAAGAGCCTCGTTTTGTATTGTCGATCCTCGCTTTCTCTTTTGCCGAGGACGCTGAAACTCGTTGTTCACTGGAGTAGGACTAGGTGTGGACGTGTTATCGGATCGTTGAGCTCGTTCTACATTTGGTGACTCATCAGGTTCGTCGATATTTAGAGTAGACGTCTCATCATGTTCTGTTAAATCGGCATAATCCTCAGATTCTAGAAGAGTGTTGACAGGCGTATCAGAGACAGGGAGATTTCCAGTTGTCACTCGTGGCTTCATTACAGGCAATAAGAAAGTTAAAGATTCAAAGTAGGTCCATGTTGGTTTTGCTCCGGAACCAGATTTGTTTTCTTTTACTTTCTTCCTGAACGTATCTCTCAAGTGCTCCCACGTCTTCCGTGCTTCGTCTCCTGAAATAATAATTTCCAGTTTGAAAACTATAACTTAGACCAGCAATGCAATAAAAAAATACAATCTATCTGGCACAGTTAGTAGCGTATTCCTTGTAAAGTTATATTTTAATACAATCACAACTTATATAAAAAAATTAGCAGATAGTAGGTCTTTAGTTTTGAAAAATAGGTTTTAAAACAAGTGAAGTTAATATTTATTCCTAATTTTAATCGATTTTTTGAGGTTGTATTATTGTTTCAGGTATCTATCAACAGGCATGTCCTTTGAAGCATTGAGCGAAACATTTCGCATGAGCAACTACACCGTCGGAAAAATAGTCGAGGAAGTTTGTGATTGCATGTGGGAACAGCTTGCCCCAGTCCACTTACCAGTGCCTAATAAACAAAGATTTCTTGAAATTGCAGCAGAATTTAAGGAGAAATGGAACTTTCCCAACTGTGTAGGTTGTATAGACGGAAAACACGTGAGAATAAAATCTCCTGGGAAAAGCGGTACAATGTTTTTGAACTATAAGAAATTTTTTTCAGTTAACCTTCATGCAGTAGCCGACGCCAAGTGTAAATTCATATTCATAGATGTTGGAGCGTACGGAAAGCAAAGCGACGGGGGAGTTTTCGAAGCATCACCAATATCCAAGTTTTTTGAAAATTTCTCAGAACATTTGCCTGCTCCCTCACCGATAGATACCAGCAGTGAAACACTCATTCCATATGTTCTGGTAGGCGACGATGCCTATCCATTAAAATCATACATAATGAAGCCATTCGGCCAACGAAATTTGAGTGAAGAAGAGCGCATATTTAATTATCGATTGTCAAGGTGCAGACGTTGTGTCGAGTGTGCATTTGGCATTTTAACTTCAAAATGGAAATTGCTCAGCAAACCCATCGAAACAGAAGTAGGAAAGGCTGAGAAAATCATCAAATGTATGTGTCTTCTACAAAACATCATTATTGACAGAGATAATATTACCGTCAATCCAGGAGTTCTAGAAAAAGGTCTACAGGAATACGTACAACATCACCAAAGGCCTAATCTAGGTACTACTCGACGGTATAATAGAGCAACTACCGCTGCGAAGGATGTCAGAAATTTTTACAAAGAGTACTTCAATGGCCTAGGAAGTGTTCCGTGGCAAGATGAGATGGTCTTCAATGTTAACAAGTAAACATTAGTAGGCTTACTGAAAAAAAAGTTTAAAAAATAATTATGTTTGACAAACATTTGCTTCCAAGAACTGTTTTACCATTATTACATATTTTTAGATATTGATTTGTAGTTTTTTTTATACATATTTAAATCGATTATAACAATTAAATTCAATGTTGTATTACAATGTTTCCTTTATTTATTTTGATCATTCTGACATTACTCCATCAACATATACTGCAGTGGTATATACACCATCCAGGCCCACCTTCGTGGATCCACAAATCACGCTGGGCACCCCTACCCCCATTTGTCCCTACATACAATGTACAGCACTGCTAAGGTAAGATCTTTATAATAATGCAAATTTTTCTTGTTTGAAATTTTAGAAAATATACCAAAAATCCTAATAGGTTTAAGAGAACGAATTCCGGAATTTTGTGAAGTTAACCAAATAACTGCGTTACCTTGTTTTTAAGGTATTTTAACTGAAATGACAAGTTGTCTACAGGATGTCACAAAAGAACTTGATAAGCTTTTTTGCTCAAGAGCTCAAAGCTCAAGTTTTGCAATTTGAGAGCAATAATTATAACTTGTTACGTAGGTAAACGATAAAACGAAAATGTATGAGAACTGTACAGTACTTACCTTGGACATTCAGTTCCTTGGCTACTTCTTCCCATAACTTTGATCGGAAGTCCCGATTGTGATAAAACTTATCCCTTTGGTCCCATAATGTCGCTTTATCGCGCACTAACGAAATCAGTTTTCCTCTGTCTACCATTGCACAATATCTATTCTAAAACTTGACTACAAATTAAATAAACAGGAATGACACGGTCCTACATCGACTCTCGACTGGCCCGACGACTCCGACACGGACGAAAAAAACAAACAGGTTTGGTTCTCGGCCGATCCGTCTTTAGCATCGCCCGACGCGTCCGTTTACCGGGACGGCCCGCCGGTGCCAGTGTAGGAGGGTACACTGCGCGTCTTGTGTTTGTTTACTTCAGACGCGAGCCGACCGAGCCGACCGTCAAATCGGGAGAAAAAACGGGTCCAGTGTAGGAGCGCCCTTAGGCCCGGACCGTTAGTTTCCGGCCTCGCCGGAGCACGTGGTCGCCTGAGCACGTGGTCGCCTGAGCACGTGGTCGCCTAAGCTATTTTGGATGCAAATACCTAGGAATCTTACTTAACTATTTTGTTTAGAGACAGGTACACAGTTAAATAACAAACATTATCAGTACATAGCAACAGTTGCAGTGCTTTGAAAAATAAAATAAGTCAAAGAGTAATTAAAACTGACTTGTAAGGAACAAATCAAAATAAAACTAGTATATAAAGTATAATAAATGCAACTTGATGCACTAAAATACTACGATGTTTAGTTGATTATTTTGTTAGAATTTGTTTTAAAAACTGCAGACTTACATCTGCAAATCACAAATTCCTAGTTACACCTGAAATGTAGAGAACAAATGAAAACAAAACTAGTATGCAAAAATATCAAAATGTAATTGTTCTGCACTAGAAAATATTACAAATGTATTGTTTGTTTTACTATGATTTTTTGTTTACTGCGGAGTTATTCCTGCATAAACACAAGTTTAATTTAATGTGGATTGACCTGTATTAAGCAAATCAAAACAAATGATCAGTACATGTGAAGTGTTAATTGAAATTATGCTACTATTAGATCTCACCACCCGAAGAACGGCAGCATGTGGTAATCCAATGTCCACTAGGGCACTTCACAACACAGAATAAAATAGTTTAATTAGTGTCACTAGAACAACTAGGCACGCACAAAACAACACAAAACAAATTGAGCAAAGCGACTAACGCACTAACACATGGTGTCGCTAAGAAATAGGCACAACACTGTGAGTAAATCACAAACAAAGCACAGACTGAGCGGAGCGACAGCGCGGCACGTCCGAGCAGTACGGGGAAACACATAAGCAGGAGGTATTGTGTTACCAGAAGCTTTTATAATCCCACAAAATGTTACAAGCTCTCCTCGCTCTGCGGAAACATTCTGGCCTACCTGTTTTACACCAGTCGGAGCAACAATCTTTGGAGCTTGTAATACAGTAGTTATGCCAGATTCATCTATGTTTATGATTCTGTCACTAGTAAAGTGATATTTTTCCATAACTGTTTCCAAATTATTGAAGAATGAATCAACATTTTGTTTATTAAAGTTTATATTTCTAGCAAAGCTGGTGTTTTCTGGCTTTCTCAGACTCAGTGTAGACTGATGACGGCGCATAAAACATTTTAGCCATTCAATATTTGCTAGTTTTTCATCTTCCCACTTACAAGGAATCTCAAGCCCAAGTTTTTTTAGCATATGAATAGGCAAATTCACGTACCTGTCTATAGGTTAGGCCGTACATCATTTTACTGCATTGAATTAGATAGTCTACTATCATATTTTCTTGTACATCTGTAAAAATCTGTCTGGTGTTATACTTGCTAGACCGGGGAAAAGTAGATTGCACAGGATCGTCCTCATTTTCAGCGTTTGGCAGCTTTTGAAGTCTTTTGTGAAGCATAGATTTAGAAAGTCCATATGTTGCAGCAGCTCCACGGATTGTTTGGTTGCCATTCCGTATATCCTCAATAGCACATCTGACTGCATCCTCTGAAATTGCAGCTCTCTCGGTTTTTCTTATGTAGGTTCTCACCATCTTCACCCTAAAAAATAAATAAATCAATGTATATAACTGTTGTATTTAGATAAAGATAAAACTAGTTAATCTTAAAAAGCCTTTTGAAATCTGTATTGGGCAATAAATATTGCAACCTCCTTGATTGATGTGGTGTCAAGGCTTGGTTAAGCTATAATTTACTTAATTTTGGTTATGGGAGCAAAACAAAATGTTCTAGATCATGAAAATGACTAAAAATGATTCACAACAAGTGTACATGCTAGTTTATTAGCTATACATTTATGAGATGTTAAATAAGTAACTAATATAACACTTGTCCAAAACTACCCCCTTGTCCACATGTGCCCCCTTGAAAGTGTCCACATGTACCCCACCAGTAGATTGTAGGTGGTTTGAATGCATTCTCATCGATATATTTTTTTAGGTTAGGATTTATGACATCTTCTACACAATAAAATGTTGCTTAAATATTACTAAGTTTATAAAAATACCTTATGTTATAAGGAAGAGCCCGAATAAAATAACTTTTAAAGTTAAAATTTGGGCTCAATTTTTACTTTTTACATAAAAAAACATAAAAATATTCTTACCTCTTAAACCATGTAGCCAAACAGCACTAAATTTATCTGGAGGAAACAGTAGACCAACACTGTTCTGTGAACAAAGTTTGAACTAAACTGGTTAGTTGCATGGCGGGAAATTCAAATTGTCCACTTGTGCCCCCTGTCCACATGTGCCCCCCTCTCCCTATCTATTCCAGAGCTACCAGTTCCTAAGTTTGAGGTAAAAGATGCAAGTATCGTGGATGGGGCATAGTCAAAACTTTGGCATCTCTAATCTTTTTGTATGCAGCTGGAAAACAAAAGAATAACGTTGCAAACCAAATTAAGGAAGACGTACAATATGAAATTTTAACTGAAGCTGCTAATTTAATTTGTTCTTTAAAGAAAGTTAACTTTTCTGCAACATTAGTGTCTGTTATTTCTTCTAACATCCCATCCAACAAACTGCTTATACATTCTACTTTGTCTGATTTTGGTATGTCTATTACTTCAGAGATTAGCTTTTTAATTATATTTCTTAGCTTGGACCAACTGTCAATTTTTAAGTTCTGTGAAAACGTTCGCAAATAACTACTATTCTTGATCAAGTTATTATTTTTAACTAAATAAAAGGACAAGTCGTCTTTAATGTTTAAGGACAATGTAACTGTAGGGTAAATATTGTCTTTAATGGAAACTAAAAATAAAAATAGTTGGTTGTTGTCCTGTTGAGAATATACATTGTTAAGTTCTAAGTTTCACATCTTACTGTAATTATTTGTGAGACAGCTGAATGAGTCAATTGTGTCCCGCCGTTCTTCCTCTTGGATTTGTTTTTGGTGTCGCTCTTCTGCTTCCCTTCTTCTTCCTTCTGGATCCTTCCTCTCAGCCGGCAGATCTTTTCCAATGTAGTTAGGCAAGTTTTCAAAAATTGTTGGAACCGCATCGTTCCTTAACTTTAGCCGATCCGGCTTTACTGTTAAAATGGTGCCGTCAGGTCGAGTTACAGTGTCTTCCTTTATTATATATCGCTCGTCAAAATGTTTAATGCACACGCGGGAGTTGGACGTAACCTCATAACTATCTCTGTGAATCGCTCTTAGCCACGTACGGAATGTCTCAGGATCTTTCGGAAATGAAAAAACATTAACAAATGGCTTAACATAATTATCTCTGGAACGTAACATTTACTCGGCATACTTAAACCAGGCTCTGACAAAATCCCCAACACACACACACACACAGTATCTCCAACAGATGTGTCCTGTAGTCAACAAACGTTCACAATAGACTGGTGTCAATGACAAGTGAAAGTAAGTAAAAGTATGAGACGCCGGGTGCGAAACGCCGAGATGGTTGAGCCGGAGCCCGCCCCTTACCGTGACGTCACGCAGCCAGTAGCAGGGCAGCAGCGAGGCCTGGGATTCTAGTGTGGCCTTGGCTGGGGCTGGGCAGGGGGCAGGGGGAGGGCGGCGTCTTCTTGGAGGCGGGCGCGACGCGACGGCCGCGGCACCAACAGAGAGGTGTCTCGTGTCAAGCCAAGCCAGCTAGCCCCCAAGCGCGCGCGCGCGCTGGCCGCACACCGCGCGACCGCCCGACCGCCACGCGCTTTGGCGCTCTCTGTTCTAGGTCCTAAGTCTCGCGTAAAATGCCTAATTTTTGCCATCCGAGCCTGATTCTCGGGGGGGGCAAAAGCCCCGTGGCCCCCCCCCCTGGAGCCGCGCCTGCTTCACGCTCGCGCGTACACGAGAGGCAAGGAGCAACTACAAGCTGAGCAGCGACGAGCGTAGGCCTCGTCCACTGGAAGCGAATATGCGCTGTCAGTGTACGTGAGTTGGCGTTTACAGACAGACGTGTGTTTGTTATGTTATGTTAGTTATCTAGTTTTGTAACCTTATTAGTAATGGATGTAGAGGAGTTATACTTGTTCGACAGTACTTACCTCTTGAGGCGTCGGATGGCAGCTAGTAAGAAAAGGTATTGTTGGATGAGTCCAATTTATCAGAAGAGGAAGACAATGGGCGAGTATAATCATTTACATAACGATTTGGAAAGAGAACCCGCAAAATTTTCTGACTATTATAGGATGAGAAGAGACACGTTTAATTACATTTTGAATAGTATAGAGCATAGTGTTTCAAAGGAATCAAATTTTAGGGAGACGATTTCACCTAGTGAACGTCTAAGTGTGACTTTAAGGTGAGTGGAATATTTAAACTATTTTAACACATTATAATATTTTATTACTTAAGACTTCGTTACAGTTTAATTTGTATTAAATAAGTAATTACTTCCTTTTTGTGGTTTGTATATAAAACAAATCAATAATTAAAAAAAATAATTTGTGAATTGTAACTTGAGCTACATTGGTTGGCAACATTTGAACTTTGAGAAATTTACTTAAAATTTGTTATAAAATTTTGCAATGGAGAGTTTACTGGTGGAACATCTCACGACGATTCGGATGTAGCATCGGAACTGTATCCTGTGTACGCACTATTACTCCAAGATGAATGTCCAGGTGATTGATTCACAGTTGAAGGCAAGGGATCCTTGTAATTGATTGCGACAAAACTGTTGCGTTCTTGTTCGTCGATCAAAACCTGCTGAAGTTTATTCCTTACTTGGAGTTTCCGGCTTGCTGGAATATTTTTCAAATAAGGTAGCAGGCTTATAAGAAACTGATGTTCACTGTCATTTTTCAATGAAGCAGATGTTTCAAACAATTTGAGTTTAGCTTTCTCAATTTCTAGGAAATGCGCATCACTGACATCTACTGACCTCTTCTTTTTATTTGAGCTGCTCTTTCCTGGAGATCCTCGGTCACTGTTATTTCTGTCGAAATCCAATCTTTTGAGTTTTCCTTTAGTCGGAGTTGTTAGGGGTGGTCCCATTTTTTGAAGTGCAGTTGGCGCTAGTTGTGGTTCGCTGAGATGAACTGCAGAGTTGCTGTTGGAGTTTTCAATCAATGAATTGTCTTTTTCGCTCTCTAATTCTAGGTCTTCTTCAATAGCATCTATACTTAGAGTTTCAGTTTTAGTATCTTTTACCGGAGGAGGAATGTTCCCCGAGCTGCCTAGGTTCCATAACGTCACGCATTTGAGAAAAGCATTTGATCAAAAAATGGCCACGAGGATTCAAATTCATCAGGTCCCTCTTGACCTGATTTCAGCAATTTTTTGTATTCTCTTCTAAATGCATCTCGAAGTCCCTTCCACCTCTTTTTCAATTCAGTCACTGAAAAAAAAATTCTATTAACCATGAATTGAGATAAAATTAACGTCATTTAGCTTATTCCAACCATTGGCAATCTGTGCACTATCCGACGTAGGATTCCCTGACATAGTTGTTTTACTTGCTATGCTATAATGGTTTGTTTCATTACAGGTACTTTGCAACAGGATCATCTTTCAAGACATTGGGGTACACCTATAGGATGTCTGATGTAACAGTTGGGAGGATTGTTAAGGAAACAAGCAAGGCAATCTTGGACAAATTGCAAGCTACCCACATGGCTTTTCCCTCAACAGACCAAGAGATTGAATCAATCAAACAAAGATTTTGGGAAAGATGGAGATTCCCAAACTGTGTAGGCTGTGTTGACGGTAAACATGTACGTATACGAAACCCACGACATTCTGGCAGCATGTTTAGAAATTATAAACAATATTTCTCGATTGTATTGCAAGGTGTTGCCGGGCCTGACTATAAGTTTATTGCTGTCGATGTTGGCGGTTATGGCAAAGAAAGTGACGGAGGAATTTTTTCTCATTCGTATCTTTCAGAAAATCTTGAAAAAGGAGCGTTAGGCTCACAATCATTCGCTCCATTGCCAGGAACGAACATAAAGGTTCCCCATGTTATTCTTGGCGATGAAGCATACCCACTCAAAACTTATGTCATGCGACCGTTTCCAGGAGACAATTTGGATCCGGCTAAAAGGCTGTTCAACAGGCGGCTCTCTAAAGCTCGCCAGGTTATTGAATGCACATTCGGTATAATTAGCAACAAATGGAGACTGCTGCTGAAAGGCATTGAAGTGGAGCCAGACTTTGTTGACACCATAGTTCAATGCATATGCTTGTTGCATAACATTGTCATCGACAAAGAAGGCGAACAACAAGTATTACCACATGGCAAAGAAGATAGTAATGATGACAACACTACTAGCAGACCTGTTTTACTTCTTTGGGTGAAAATAGGGGCTCTAACGCAGCCTATACAAGTAGAACACCCGCCACTTTGGCCGTAACATGGGCTCTTATGGAGTTATTCTGGACCAATGAGAAAGCAGCAATGGCGGCTAGACCACGCCCCCTCCTAGACCCTCCGCCCCCTCCTAGACCCCCTGCGAAGACCCTCCAGCCAATGGGAGAGCAGCAAGCCCCCTCCCTGACTCCTCCCAGAGCGATGGCGGATGAGCGATCGTGTCATGGCGGATGGACAAAAATTTGTGTCTCCGGCGGCCGGTATCCGAACCCGGGCCCCTCCGAATGCGAGACTGTCGCGCTGACCACTGGACCACGGAGACGAGTTGTGCGTGGGCGCGATAGGGCTGTACGTGCGGCGCGGGGCGCCCAGCGTTATCGGCGATCAGCTGTAGTTTCTTAGCTTTGCGACTGCGGTGCTGCTATCTGGTAGAGACGGCTTACAAAATTCTGGTAGCGACAAGTGAGGACGCAAAAAGTATGCCCAGCCGCCCAGGATTTGAACCCTGGTCCCGCGGAACGTATAAGACGAGCGCTTAGACCACTCGGTTGGCATACCTTTAAGAGCGATGACTGCTCTCTCGTGTAGGCGAGCATAACCTCATGTCGTTACAGCACATGGTGACAGAGCGGATACAGCTGTGCATTCCAATGACTACAACTACACATGTGTGTACCAGACCATCTGTACACCTTACTCTGTCAATTACTGGCCCAAAACGCAAGCGTGAAGGTGAATATGGTACTTTACCGTACGGTTATTGTAAAAAATCTAAAACCAGCTAGAGTCGGAATCTTCAGCTATTGGTATTTGGTGAACTAGAGACGGAAACATTATCACAGTGAAATGTAGTGATCTGTTAATGATAACCGGAGACAACAATAAAAATAACTCACCCTTTTTGGAAGTCTAGTAGCCGTTATCCTAGTACTCTCTCCAGCCGTTCCAGCCACCACCACCACGCAAATCGTCTTCTTCTTCTTCTTCTTGTGTCGTATATCCACTCTCGGATTCTGATTCTGAGTCCCAAAAAAAACTCCCAACCGCTACTAACACTACCCTAGGAGACTGTTGAAGAGGTGAATGAGGACGATCTCGAAAGGGGACACGGTGGTGGTGATGGAGTCGACAACAGGCCAATAACACGTAAATACAAAGAATAAGCAGCAATAATTACTGATATCATCTTAACCGAGTCGGCGCGAACACAGTACTGAGTGAGAAGACCCACAATTATGAACACCAGCAACTGCATGTGGTCACCGCATATGACGGTACATCTCCTGCATAGATGCACTATCTAAAAATAGCCGGGAGGCGGGGGCGTTGCAGAAATAACACACGTGTTTACGTCCGTACTACGTTTATTAAAAGCGTTCTGATTACATACACTTCCAAATCTTAACATCTCCCAAAAGTCCGTTAACACCCGTACATCTAACTTTATACCTTTTAGACGACGTCATTTCTTGTAGATCACTGTCATCTAAAGTCTTTTCAAATCTCACCGGTAGAAATGTGACGGCTGTTTTGGTGCTGTCCACTTCTACGAGTAACATCACTGCCTTCCGGTCAAATTTAGTGTCCACCTTCTTTGCCTCCAGGATCCTGTAGCCAGCTTTCCGTGTCAATTCTTTTATCGCCATCTTTGGTGTGGGCTCACCATGCTTCTCCAGTGACGAAAGCTTTAAAGAGAGTTCCATTTTTCAATCTGTAAAGGAAAACCGACAATCTGTATAGCGAATAATCTTAACAACGAGTTCATCGTAAAACTATTAACTTGGCTAGCGGATTGAGAATAACTATGCGTGAGCAACACACCGCAAATAGAGAGCGCAGTCGAATATCTTAAGGGGAGATGTACGCCCTATACCAGCTCATGTTAATTTTCAAATATTTATGTTCCTTTTTCTCAAGAACTATGATACCTAACGAATTGAAATTTGTAGCACTTCTAAAACATACTATTATACACAAGCCCTGCCACTTTTAAAGATTTCCAATCAATATTTTTTGCTTTAGAAATTTTTTAAGGATACTCAATATTTTCTTCAATTATTTGTTTTTAAAACAATTTTTATTTTTTTTTTTTTATTTTGACCTAGACTTATGAAAGTGCCAGGGCTTGTATGAATAGGTACGTTATATATATGATATAAATTTCATGAAGATTGGACAACTAGTTCCTGAGAAAAATGAACATTTATGTCAACAAAGTAAATTTTCGGTAATTCACAAAACACTTTTATGTATACAAAAATATGATTAAAAAGTACCTTTTAAAACATTCCTGTTTCATAGTCTTGTTCCTTGGCCTTATCATCATCAATTAGTTTCTTCCTCACCATTCTTGCCCGTTTCCTAGCTTGCTTTGTCTCTTCTTCACCAGCTTTTTCGGCTTTCCTCACTCGGTCCTCATCAATCTGACGTAGGGTATAAACACAGTTTTGGCCTAGCTTTATACCTAGATCATTAAGCACTTTTATTCTCTCTTGACTTCCTTCATTAAAAGTAATAATACTGTCAAAAACACCAAATCTTAGTGTTTGCAGGCCTACAAAATTTAATTTAGGTATACGCGTCCACAACACAGAATTAAAACTTTCGTTTACATTCTGTGTTTGACCATGGAGACATTTTTTAAGCAGGTCTGGTGAAGGCAATGCTTGGAAAGTTGGTTTGATGGCATCCATCACAGCTTTATCTAATGAATTTTTATGCTCATAAGTTTCATTTTCTTTTATGCATTTCTTATATTTACACCACGAGTCATCGCAGAGATTATGTTGTGGATTCTCGTCAGTTGACAATTTTTGAAAGTATATGGCCCATATATCTTTTTTCATCTTCTCTAAATTGTGTGTATTTCTTCTTATTGCTAGGCCATAATAATTTTGGAGGGAGTCTATAGCTGCATCAGTCAATCTTCCTTTCTTTCCAACAATTTTCAATCCATCACTCAATACTTTCCCCTTCATTTCTCTCCGTAACTTTCTAAGTCGACCCCCCATTCTTTTCTGAACGTGCCCAACACATTCCAGTTTTTCAATATGAAAATTTGGGCCATATGGTTCAGAATTTACTACTGTTTGAAACCCTTTGGAATCACCATCTCCCAGGTAATATTTGTATCTTACTTTTCTAGTCATTTCTGAACGAGCAAACACAGCCTTAGCTCCTGCAACTTCCATAGCTCCACTTGACCCGTCAAAATTCTTATCACAAAAATGAGGTTTTGGGTTTTTGATTGATTTGCATGTATGGCAGTATTTGGTAAGTACTTCTGTATCTAAAATTTTACTAGAGTCAAAACTTGAAACCGACACTACACCGTTCAAAGACGAAAACCCACGTCTTTGCCATGTACCGTCTAAACCAACACTTATGTCTCTGCTCACACTTCCACCTTCAGACTCATTCAATGCCACTGCCTCTTCTGTAGCATCAATCATTGATTGTGTTGGTACTTTCTATACGGACCTAATAAACAAAGGATTGTAGCGTTCAAATCTCTTAGGAGGGTTAGGTAAATCAAGGATACCGAAAAGCGGTTTTCCGGATATTGATCCTTTCCCTATTGATCTCAGACCATATACTGATCTGACGTTCACGTCATAAAAGCCATTAGTTTTTTCTGATGACCAAAAATAATACTTATTATTACAGTTACTACATTCAACAAACAGTTTGCAAGCTAGGCCTTCTCTTGCAGCTTCGTCTTCTTTCAAGCTCAAAGAATTTTCTACTTTACAATATTTACACACAGTAGCATGAACCAAAGCTTGACACAAAATATTCATACTTACAATTACATTATTGTGACCAACTGTGTCTAAAGTGTTTGGTAATATACCGGTACTTATTTTCCTTCTTGAGGCAGAAAAAGGAGTAGGACGAGGCACTTCCAACACATCACTTTCACGTAATTCACTAACTGCAGCTGAACTATTTACATTACCCGATGATATCCGAGCATACTGATTACCCCGGAAATGTTTTTTCTTTGTTAACTTAGTTGATCGAGGCATATTTGTTATTCTAAAACACAAATGGTATCAATAACTGAGATCTATTTCAAATGTAAACAAACACTAAACAAAACAAATACCAGCTGACAAAACACACTAAAGGTTACAAACAACTAACAAGCTACCCGAAGCCAACAAATATAAGAAGTAAACTAAACCAAAGAGTAAAAAGAAAAAGAGTAATATTAAAAAGTGCAAGTTATGTACTCGTATATTAAAATGCTCAAAACAATATCCTATCGTTCAGAACGTCTTCGATACGTCTGACCACGGATCTGTGCGCCCGACTAGCATGTTTATAATTTTTTTTTAGCATATAAATATAACCCAAATATATATGTATTATATATATCACCGAACTCAGAAAAATCTATACTTTAAGATAAAAATATAAACAAATATTGATTTTTTTTACAATATAGGCGTACATCTCCCCTTAAAGAAAACAGTTAAATGTGTAGTGTAGTCACTTACCTGTAATGAGAGCGTTGACACGTAGACGAAGAGTGACTGTGACGGTCAGCTTGCCTTAGGTAGTATATATACCTTGGAATGAAAGTGGAGGTAGTCGCAGCTGTGGTCGTGGCAAACTGCCAAGCTGAATATAGACAGGAATGCAGCGTAGTTGACCCACGTTTCCATCACCACGGTAGGATTTGAGCCAGGCCGTAGGGGTCTCGGCGCGTTTTTTATTATAGTGAGTTTCCCCAGGAGGCCTAATCATATGTACAGTGTACAGTCCTTGACATATGTTGTTCACTGCAGCAAACGGTTTACCCCGCCTTCCTTTTACACTACTACGCATTGGGCCGTAAATTACATTGTAACTTATGTTTAAGTAACACCGCGACCGCAGTGCACGTCTATAGAGTGTAACGGGGATCTAACTGGTATACTGCGCTCAGTCAACACTATACACTTAGTGGCATAAGGTATATCACAAGCATACTTCAACATCCTTAAGTATATCTGAGTAAAGTTCAAACTACCATGACTGTTACTGAGTTTCAATATCGGCTTGCCAAAGAGGTCGGGGAACGGTCTAAACCGAGACAGTAGGTTCATGGGTTCACGCACCGTACCGTTTAGCATGTCCTCATGGTAAATCACCAATTCAATAGGTACATTCTTCTCCTGACACTCGGCTGTAAACGCTATCCACCTATCTCTGTTGTATATATGCTGGCTAGATGAAATCATCAACAGCACTATTGGCGGTAAGCTCCTGCTGTAGCAACCTAGTCTTCTATGACGTCAACAAAGTCTATTATACGCATGACCGTGTGCACCATGTCTACTGCAATAGTTACCGCAAAACCTTTTCTTATCTGCGTAATACCACGTGCAAAGATTAGAGCTTACCTTTGTAGGTCTCGTGATACCACCGCAACCGGCATCTGCATACCTTTAAACGTCGTTGTAGTAATAGATCCGCGTACTCATAATGACTCAAGGAAAGTGTCAATCCCAACGCGGTATCTGCCCTTATAAAGGTCGCGATCCTTATCTATGACAAGAAATCCATGCTTGTCATTCCACGCTAGAGTGCATAGTTTTTTCAAAGAGTCATACGGCATGTCTGTATTGATGTGATCAGCGTACACGTGTTTAAGATTCATGTCATCCTGTTTAAAGAGTATTACAAAATTTGCATTGTCTCGTATCAGTTGTTTGGGGATCCTGCTGTACGTTTGGCCAAGATAGAAAACATCGATATTGTTGTGACGGCCCATAGTGAAATAAGCGCGGATGTTGTCATGCTTTTCACACGCTATGTCGTCGAAAACCCTAATGGAATGCGGTTTGGCTTCGCTAGGACTTATAACGGTGTTATTGTCATCTGAAGGAAAGTAACCAATCTCTTTAGGCAATACCTTTGCAAGAAATTGGGCGTAGTCTAGCCGCCATTGCTGCTTTCTCATTGGTCCAGAATAACTCCATAAGAGCCCATGTTACGGCCAAAGTGGCGGGTGTTCTACTTATACAGTAAGGGACAAGTTCGTGGCTTTTTTTCTGAATTGGAAACTGTATAAAGTGGTGACAAAGTTTAATGCACATTGTGAATTAGGAGTATTTCACATACTGTTACTTGTACTATAAAATAAAGTTGTAAATAATAAAAAAATTTGATTATTTATTTTACCAAATGAATTTGCTTGAAGTAAATGTTGTTAAGCAGTACACAATCACAATTTGTTCATGGTATTACATCTTAATAATGCATTTATAATACAGTAAAATATTTTATACAAAATCATTTATGACACGTTTTGGATCGATAATATTTTTTATATTGCAATTAATTGAATTTCTTTTAAAATACAAAGCAAACTTTAAAATTGTATTATACTTCGCACTGTGGCAGTTAGGTTAGGTTATCATTCTATAATATTACTAATACTGTCTTTGTTACATTATTGATATAATGTACTTATAATAATGTAGGCTAGGTTTACCAAACCCTAGCTAACTTTATTTAACCTAACATAGGCAAATCTAAGGTTATTATAATTGATGCAGCATGCAGTATATTTATATATTACTAAATACTAGAGTCGACAAACGTACCTTCTTCTCCCACTTCTTGAGCTACTTTTGCCCAAAGCTTTCTTTGGATATCCCTTGAATGATACCGCTTGTCCTTCATATCCCACAACGGTGTAAACAATCTTACTGTGTTAATAAACTTGTCGGTATTGTCTTCCATTTTTGTAATAAAACCACTATTAAACACAAAATATAACAATCTTTAAATAAAAACAAAATCAAACACACAGTGGACGATTGGCTTCTCTCTGGACTCTGGGCGTACTAGCGTGTACGAGCGACAAATCCCATCCAGACGGGATGTGTAGCGCGAGCGTGAGTACGCCTGTAGCTGCGCAGGAGTTGGCGCCTGCAGTGGACGCGGCTTTACCTGACTCATGGTTGTGGGATCTGTCGCGCGAAGCCGCTTGTTTACGCTTGTATCGCGCGAGCGTGAAGACGCTTGAATACGCTTCCAGTGGACGACCAGCCTAAGAACTAGGATGGTACAAATAAGATGATCACTGCTAAAATCAGTCAGACTTTCGTCACTATTTGACATTATGTATGATTTATTATCTTTATATATTTTATAAGATACACCACAAGTAGTTATATATACTCTTCTACACACACACACACACACACACACACACACACACACACACACACACACACACACACACACACATAACCTTTAAATCCAGTAGGAAAATAACAGATATTCAACTACTAATAAACAAACACAATGCCAGGCTGCCAGCTGTAAACATGCCCTCACAAAATTTCCCTGCTCGGTTGGGGCAAGCAAGAGTCAGCTCCTGGAGCTACACCTATTTTGCACCAACTCTCTGCAATGGGATACACGGTATGCTTAATATTGTACTTGTTTATTGACGGATTTACACCGTTGTTGCACCAATCGATAAAGCAAATTTTTCTTAATATACCAACGTGATAATCAACATTGAAGCAAAAAATGGATTTACCTCCGTCCGCTACACACCCTTCAATTCACAAAAAAGATTTTGCCATTGAGCGCTTATAACAAGCTTACGGAAAGATTTACAACACAAAGCTACTGAACCTTTTTTTGTAGATTCTATAAATACCTATTTATAAATGTTTTGAGATTTAAGCTAGGACAAACGGGTTAACCGCTATCGACTCCAGTAACAAGGGTTTCACGTCAAAATTACAAAATATTGACATTTATTAGCCAAACCGATTAGATAGATCAAAACAAATTCAGGACCTTTTTTGTAGATCACATTATTTTGTAATAATATTCGATTTTTTATCCAAACTTTGAAGATTCGGCTGATATACGAGAGCACAGAAACATAATTATCAAGTATAATTTAAAAAAAGCAATACCTTAAAACTAGTTTTACGGCCAAACCAATGAGAATAGTGCAAAATGTTACTGGACCTTTTTTGTAGATCACTTCATTCCGACTAACAATTTTCCGTCAGATCCGAGCTAGCTCTAACGGTTCGCCCGCTATCTGCCTTCAAATAAATGCCTGCAATGGTGAAAAGTGCGAAAGTTTGCGAATTTTTTGAGGGGTTGAAAAGTGAAAATTTTGGGTTTTTAGACTTTCTGGTGGTTTGAAGGTAAAAGCTACGTGCGTGCAAAATTTAGTCTTAGTTCAAAGTCTTAGGACGACTTTATAACTTTTAAACGACAAGAGATATCATAACCAAATTTGGTATACCGTTACTGGAAATTGTAAGCTACTTTTCTGTGTACATAGTGGTCGGATTTCACCTTTGGGGGGACGGCCCGTTGGGGGTTATAATAAAATCTTTAATGACAGCCTATGTTGAGTTGTACATCACTTTAAATGTCTACTTGAACTGAAAACAATGCCGCAAACCGGACTTCAAAAGGTTGATCCAGTCGGAAGAAATCGCTCTTCTAAGTTTAAAACGTGTTTAATACCATTATTACATAAGAAATAACTAGTATTGTAGCTGTTAGAAGTTAAGGGGAATATACTTACTGAAAGTCTTTCTAAGTAGGTGTTCAAAATGTTCACCATCGGTTGTCTGGCAATGTGGTAACCGGTTATAAAAGCCGACTACTGCATTTTGTATGTATTCTCGTGGAATAGCTTGAGCTTCATGTGATATCCTATGTCTGAGTTCGTTCAGATCTGTAGGTTGATTTCGATACACTTTGTCCTTGATGTAGCCCCATAGGAAGTAGTCAAGCGGAGTTAGGTCAGGGGAACGAGCCGGCCACTCAATCGCACCACGTCTTCCAATCCACCGGGGTGGGAATACTGCATCTAAGTATTGCCTTACCTGAACATCATTAATAGTGTGGCGGTGCTCCGTCTTGTTGAAAAAACATGTTTCGAAGTCAGCGCCCAGAGTAGTTTGTAAAGCAGGAACAATATTATTTTGGAGCGTATCATGATACTTGTTGGCATTTAAATTTCCATCGATGAAAAATGGTCCTATACTCGTAATTGAATTACGTACGATACCTGCCCATACATTTAATTTTTAGGGACACAGTTTGTGTGTGACACTCACTCATCCAGTGTGGGTTAACATTATCCCAATACCGGCAGTTATGCCTGTTAACATGGCCATTCAACATAAAAGTCAACTCATCTGAGAATACAATACCGTCTAAAAGTATTTGGTTTTGGTCAATTTTATTCATAATAATTTCACTGAATTCCATCCGGCGATCAAAATCATCTTCGCTTAGTTCCTGCAACAGGGTAACACGGTATGCTTTGAAACCATACTTCTTTAATAATTTGCGAACTGATTCACGACCTATTCCATGACATTGTGCTGCTGATCTAACTGATTCGTTTAGATTTTCAATGAAAGACTGAAGAATGTCTAATGAGCCGGCTTCGTCTGTCACAGTACTTAGTCGTCCAGATCTGGCTCGATCCTTAACACTACCAGTATCTACAAAGCGAGCAACTGTGTACTGTGCTGTGGATTTAGAAATAGGAGCTCTATCAGGAAAAGTTGCATTGAATAAATGTATTACTTCTGTAAACAGTCTTACATTATCACCCCAGCCGGGCATCATTAAGAGTGTAATTCTTTCACGCTCACTAAGAGCTTAGTGCTTAGAGCTTTCACGCTCTTAAAACATAACTTACAGTAACAGGATATGGCTGCAAAAAGTACTGATAACTGAGCTTGAGTGGAACTGATAAGTGAACTGATAGACAGATAACAGCCATTATGGGGAAGTCCAGTGGATGGGAAACCCTGACCTAGAGGCACTGCTTTAACTTTTCATTGTACTTCTTAATGCAGCAGGTTTTTCTGATTACACGTAGTACATTGTCAGACGGCCGAAAGGAAACATTTGAACATCTACTTTTAAATGAGTTCACTAAGTATTCCCCTTCTAACTTCTAACAGCTACAGTAGTAGTTGGACACCTTTATGCATAAAGGAACCAAGTGACACAGTTGTGAAACTGAGATTCAGGGAGTCAAAGTTTAGCGTGGCTCCTTAATTCCTGGTACATTTGAATAATTCATAAGAAAGTGTTTTCAGTATAAAGACATGTCCTATACTTAAATCAGTAAGTAATTACATATAAATATATATGTTTTTTTTTATTATATAACAGAAAAGGCGTTTGGTTCTTTTATGCACATTTGTTTTTGACACATGGCTATTTTGCATTAAGGAACCACCAATATTCACCTGTCTTTTAAAAATAGTTCTTTGATCCCATTGGCCTGAACAATACGAGAACTTTCTTATAGGTTTAATAAGGTCTTGAAGGAATATTAATTTGATATTTTTAAAAGTTTTATTTGTAGTATGAGATACATACTAAAAAGCTTAAATAAAGGTTAAAGTACTAAGAGACAGACTTTTTCAACTTATTTCAAAAGTATATTAAACCTATTCAAATTCTACATAAAAATCAATTTCCCTATTAAAGCCTGCAACATCATCTTCAATGCTGTTATCTGGAAAAAGGTTACTATAAAATGGTTTAGCATCCGTAGGAATTAAACTTAGCATAGATTTAAGACCTCTCATTTTTGGCGTTGATATGGCTTTCCCGTTAGGGAAGTGGTAAATCCTGTATGAATAATGTAGGGCGCCTTCCAACATTCTTTTTTGTCAGGTCAATTTCCTGGTGAGGTTCATCAAACATATTCCTAGTAAACAGGGAGAATGGTTTGTTTCTGTAAAGATCAATTTGCCTTATCTTTAACCAATTAATTTTTTTGTTCTCAATGTCCACTTTTCTATTTGTTATATTTTCTTCCGATGTTTTTGTACTACAGAAATCCCCATTAGTTAGTTTGGTTACAGTGAAAGGATTCTTCTTCCTGCAGGCTTTAATGATGTTCATATAGTCATCATCTGTGTAAACCCTTTGATGAGTTTTGAGGTAACACTCCACATCCCCAAATTCCGAGTTATTGGGGAGGAACGAACCACCAGGCATAAGAAACATCATTGATATTGTTTTGGGGCTCGGATAACAGCTTAAAATATGTTTGAGCATTAGCACAATACGTATATTCCGATTCTGGCCACCACAGGTGGTACTAGGTGTTCAATGTCAGGACTGTGATCACAAATAAAATTTTTTCAAACAGGATCCCACATCTTGAGAACCTGTTCCTGCCATATTCTCAACCCAAACGTTGAAAACCCCTTTGTTGGTTTTTGCTGAATGAATCCCCAGATTGTACATCATGATCTGTCCTTTGTAATATATAATATTAGTGGGGGTCCGAGGCAAAGGTAAGAGACAGAGTTTCTTGATTTTGAACGTCCTTTGCAGCTTGAACGTCTTCTTTAAATGTCCTTCTTGCTTCCTCCACGAGAAACAGATGGGCATTATGCTCATTTTGGATTCTTTGAATTTCATTCTTATCGATAGCAGAATTAATATGAGCATCAAAAACATCACACTTGCTGCAAGTATCCTTTTTCAGAGCCTTTCTTTTGAGGTTGAAGTCATTGTAAAATAATTTGTTATATTCTGATTGTGACACTGGCCGTTGAACTTCTTCCTAGTAAAGGATGTACATTCGAGTCAGAGTGTAATCAGTTGGCAACCGTGACTCTGATTGGCAACCATGACTACGTGACTCTGTAGATGAACTACAGTAATGTGACTTGTAAGTCGGAATTTTAGTTATGTCGTCTTACTTCTTCTTTTCTACCTTCTGTTAATCTGTTGCTTCCACCTGCTTGCCCTCTTTTATCCCTCATACCGTCAGAGCTTTTAGCCTTTTTCAAAGCTGTGTCAATTCTTTTGGTTGATATTCTTAAGGTTTGCACAAAGCTGGTCCTGCAAACAACTACATCATTCAATTTATATTCTCTCGTACATTTCCTTTTAGAATCCTGTACCCTTTCCTTTCAACACGTTGAGTGCTGCATGCCAAATCGTAAAACAGTGGTACGGGCCTAAATTTTTTTTTACATAAAATTCTTATATTAACATACATGGACCTCAGAAATGTTGATAGAAGTCAGCTGAGAAGATTCTATGGTGCTGATAATGACGTCACATTCGGCGTCGGGTAAACCCGTCACCAGGCCCACAGATGAGACACACATAATTTTAATAGTTCTAAGTTAAACAAAATGAAGTACACAGATTTTCTTATTGAAGTTAATTTCTTTAACACTTTTAAAAGTTATTTTTCAGGTTCTGGGAACAAAATTAGTCAATTACAAAAACGTCGGGTATACCCGTCATCAAGCCACTGAACTTAGTTTATAAGCTAAACACAAAAAATAAGACGAAGAACAAACATTTTTAATTAACACTGTAGGATATTTATTGTTAATGTTTATTTACACCACACATGTGTTGTTTAGAGCTATTTACATCCCCACCTACCCCCATAAAAAGGTCCGAATTGTATTCCTTGTAGTACTTGTCAAAGCATCGCACTACACACAATGTTGGCTCTTCAGGACACTGCGAACAGAAATACATGCTTTCTTTTCTTTTCCCTTCTCTACTGCACACTCTGCACCTTCTTCCTCTGGATTTTCCACCAGGAGTTTGAGAAATTTTCGAAATGACATGTTCAGTCAGTCACTGTCTTTTTGCTGGGACATTAGGTATGTCGTCTTTTGGTGGAAGAAGTTGCTTAATGATACTCAACCTAAAGTCGTATAAGGGATTTTTTTCTTCAGGATTTGCAAAGCAATAAAGGCGATAGGCATTGGTGTAAAACATCTGCAATACGTGGACAAAAACCTTTTTATACCAGCGCAGGGACTTGTGATCACACGGGTAGTAACATAAAAGTTGGTCATTGCGATCAACACCCTTCATTTTGGCATTGCAGTGTATTATCGGAATGGGTTTTTGTTTAATTTGTCCACGCCTGTTACTTGCCTCACCCATGTCGTTTTCTAACTCTGTTGATATATAATTGACAATTCTTTTATCTTTCCACTTGCCTACCAGAACCCCCTCCGCATTCTGCTTTTTCTTCCTTCTTGAGTGTAATAGTTTCAAGTCTGGTGGTGCGCTTTTTTCTGTCTTTTCTGAGAGTTCCAGTGCAATAAGTATTTTTTTTTTTTTTTTTTTTTTTTTTTTTTTTTTTTTTTTTTTTTCAGAAGTTCCCAAGCAAGTGTAGGACTGTTATAATAATTATCCATATATAATGAATGCCCCTTGTTCAATTTTCCAGTTATCAAATAATTTATTACTTTTGAGGTATGACCTTTCCTTGACAGGATTCCCTCACTCCCACTGTAAACTGTAAAATTAGTAACAAGGCCATCAGGTTCAGTCAAAGCATAAATTTTTATCCCATAATTATGCTTTTTGTTTTGTATGTACTGCCTGAAGCTAAGCCTGCCCCTCCACAACATCATTCCTTCATCTAGAGAGATCTTTGCCACGAGAGTACACCTGCGACATTTTATTATTAAATGAGTCAATTAGCAGGTTTACTTTAGACAGCTTGTCAGTGGTTTCCAGAGTATTATTATTGAAATGCAAACACCTCAAAATCAAAAGAAATCTGTCTCGACTCATTGAGTTCCTGAAGACCTTGAAATCAAAAAGATAATTAGTCTTCCAGTAATCTTTAATTCTGTTCAGTCTGACAGTACCCATGTGCAACAAGATTACAATAAAAGTTTTAAATTCATTTACTGCCAGGTCTTTCCAAACATTTATGTCTGACTGAGGTTCCAAGTTGGGGCCAAAAAATAGTTCCCTGGCATAGAAATTGGTCAATTGTATTATATTTTCAATTAGTATGATGTCAAACAAAACCCAAAGCCAATCAACTGGCCTATTTTGTGTTGGTTTTGGCGAAAGAAGTTTGTTTCTCCTGTAAAAGGGATATTACGAAAACCAGATGTAATAGGACTTCATGTTGGATCAAACGTACCTTCTTCACCTGAGTCGGTGTCGTATTCTTCCGCGCTGTCTTCGCTGCTTGAAAGTTCATTTTCACTGTCTTCTGAATTGTTACCAGAAGTTTCCGCCATATTCATGAACAAAGTACTCAAAATAATAAACAAACTTATCACTAAACACAGCACAATACAATGTAAACAATAAAGTATAGGTAATAAACTCATATTAGAATGGATGCCTAGACTGGCGCGCACAAAGAACAAAGGAGTAATATCTGAGGGCCTGACAGCGAAAACAACCTCCGAGCTCAGACTGAGCCAGTAACTGTGGAGGGGACAAGCGTCGGGTAAACCCGCCGCCAGTAACCCTGCGGCAGTAGACACGCGTGACGGGTATACCCGACGCGCCGCACCGAATGTGTTAATGGGTGCTTATGACACTAAGCTAGAAATAAACGTGTGTGTGTGTGCGTGCGTGCGTGCGTGTGTGCGTGCGCGTGTGGGTGTGCGTGTGCGTGCGTGCGCGCGTGTGTGTGTGTAGGGATAATATAATAACTAATATTGTCCTGGGCCGTCAAATACCATAAAAAAGTTTGTGTGTTAGGTGGTACCCCTGATGCTGGAAGTACCGCTGGTGCTAGCAGTGGTAGGCTTACTGGTTCTGGGAGTACTGGAAGGACCACTGGAGAAGTGCTAGCGCAGGCAGGCATATCTACCGCTACTGCTTCTGCTGCAGGACCCGCCGGTTTCGAATTGGTACGCCCAGTACCGCGATGAACTTTTGGTACCTAATAAAAAATTCGTATTATTTTAAAGGTATCACAAAGGCTTTAATATGGCCATTGAAGGTCAATTAAAGCCTAAATGAATTTTAAATATCTACATGCCTTCATTAATTGTAATATTGAAAACTCACCACGATAGGTCCACGTTTCCCGCGTGCTGCCACTGCGCCTCGACGGACACGACCTCCTCCTGCCACTGCTCCACCACGGCCGCGTCCGCGTACAGCTACTGCAGCTCTGCCACCAGCTCCGTTTTGTGGCAATCTGCCACCGTCCACGCCAACACCATCCTCATCGTCGTCTTTGTCGTCACCTGCGACGTTGTAGACTTCGTTGTGGATGTTGTCCAGCTAGTGACTAGCCGCCTCCAAAAATTCACGAACACTGTACTGCTCGCTATTTAGCCATGTGGTCAGAGTGTTTATTGTCTTATCGAACACTAAGTTTCTCGGACGAGGTGGTTTTACAGCTTTGAGGCCTCTTTGTAACGATGCCAGCGTCACTGAAGCCTCATGTTCCAGTGCTCTCAGACCATCTGTAAAATTCGATTATTAATACTACCGTTTTAATAATTAATACTTTTACATAAGAAATATAATAGAAATAAATAATTTTTTTTAATTACCTGTAAAAATCCACACGTTTGGATGGGCAGTGTTCATGGCATCCCTCAGTTTTCTGTGGTAGGACTCCATGTCGTTGTTGGTTCGTCTCCTATGTTTGTAAACAGAGAAATACTTAACACCGACACCTAGAGCATTAATTTGGTTGTCAAATAATGTCGTTTGTCTTACAAACCATCTTATAGTGTAGAATTATTAATTTATAACAAAATTGTAATGTAATCGTCAAATATTAAAATGAAAGGAAATCTTAACTGAGTCGTTTGTTAATACGATTATTTTCTTGTTAACATACCAGTAATCCACACACGGTGCAAATAGTTGAGGAATACCGCCCTCAGAGATTAGATTTTGGAGGACGCCCGCCTACTGGACGAAGTTCACAACATGGTCATACCTTGCCTAGACCATGTACGCTGGAAGTAGAGGCAAGGCCTGGCACATTTGGTATACTCTTCTGGCAGGAGGGCTTTGGCGTAGCAGCTGTACGTGGCCCAGAGTCCGCGCTTTCTTGTTCATGCTCTGTAAGAACAAGCACAATACCGTACTTATTTTTCATCTGCATCTGGATATCTCATTTATATTTTATGTTATTTCTTTTATAATACTAAGTTATTAGTAGAGAATACGTCTCGTTTCAATTTTGTTTTTTTTTTTTTCAATTATGAAATTGATGACATACATTTATGATGTTATGAACCAATATAATGTTTGTTATTGTTATATTTATAGTGGTAATTAAATTATATGATAAACAGTTGCCAGACACATTGATGTATACATGTTATAAAATTGAAAACTTACATTTGCCGAGTGAAACCAGCATCCGGCTACTCGGCTTTTTGGCAATGCTCTTCTTAAGGCATTTGTCAATGCCTTTTCGAAGTCGCAAGTTATTACTGTGGGATACCAGTCAGGCAGAACCTCATTCAAGTAGGCAAATACTCTACTGTACAGAAGATCCGTCTTCCTGCCCATCAGCACACTTGCCACCGGAAAAGCCTGTTAGAAATCAATTCGCATATTATATCTATAAATTATATGATATAATATATCAAGTTTCGATTATTTCAATTGTATAGTTGTTATTTTTTTAGAACAATAATGATTTCAGTATCAAGAATGTAACTTGCGGTTGTATGGCTATTGTGCCAATATCATTTACAACTCATATACCATCTAAAGTACTGTAAATTTTCTAAAATTTTAAGTATCCTGTACATTACTTTTGCACCTTATACAATTGAGGAATAAAAATATCTTTTCAAATATACAAAAATGTCATAAAGAATTGGCAGTAGGCCATATACACAAATAAATATAAATGTTATATTGGATATTTCAACCCTTGTACAAATCCGTGGAATGTAGTTTGACTTGCCATTTTATGATTGGAATAAGCGAGCTCATTAATTTTGATTTTCTATTTTGATGAAACACCCTTGTTATTGCAGGAAATAGACAAAATATAGAAAATATGGTAACTTACATGGTCGAAATAAACAGCACTTAGAGTTAGGAGCTGGCTGCTTTGATGCGTGCTGGGCACTACCTTGAATGTGCCGTCCAAGTGGATGTGGGTGCCATCGGTCGATAGCCTTGCGGACAGATTCTCGGAGATGAAGATTACGACAACATCGCCGCTGTCGTCAACAACTGTTGCCTTGTAGTAATCCTCACCCCGATGATTCTGCCCGTACCTAGGGTTCTGCGCCAGCGCATTCCCGTACTCTATAGGGTCAATTACACGTGGCGAGTTTACTAGCTACTAGCCGGCTAGTTCGTTAGTTGATAGTAAACTAGCTCCGTGTAATCACCCTAGCAAGCTTGTTGGCTAGTAGCCGGCTAGTAAAGAAGCTGGCGAAAAAGTTGAAGACCGGTCTACTTTAATCGCTACTCGCCGGCGTTTGAGCGAGGTAGCTAGTAAACTAGCCGTGTGTAAATAGAGTTGCTAGTCAAAAAGCAGCAAGTGACAAGCCAGTTTTGGTGAAAATGTCGGAGGATTTTGTTGTAGCCGGAGTTGTTGCTTTGTCACTGTATATTAAAAGTGCTTTAATGTATATTAAAAGCAGATTTAATACGTAGAGAAAATGAGAGAACGAAACGTCGTCGGAGAGGTGTGTGGGTGAAACCGTGGATACGAAGACGGGAAAGGTATGGTGCATCAAGTACATTATTAAGGGAGCTGAAAGACGAAGATGCTACAGCATATAGAAATATTTTAAGAATTACCAGTGCACAGTTCGATGTATTGCTGGGTATGGTGGATGGAATGCTGAAAAAAAGAACACGGTAATGAGGATGGCAATCCCAGTAGCCACAAAACTGGAAATAACGTTACGATATTTAGCCACTAGAGATTCATTTAAATCTTTAGAGTACCTGTTTAGAGTTCCGGAATCAACGATATCACAGTTTATACCCTATGTACTTACAGCGATTTGTTGCGTCCTTCGACCATTCATTGAGGTGAGTGTTAATAAATTATCTACGCTTTACAAACAATGAAAAATAATTCATTTCATGTAATTAAATTTGTATTATAACATAGTTCTATTGATTAACAAGTATCTATAAGGTTTACAAACACTGTAAAATAATTGATTTTATGTAAGTACATTTGTATTCATAGTTCTTATTAATTCAATTTTCCAAACGTATTTATCATGGCTGTTTGTAATACATCTTCTTCTTCGTTTGAAGAGGTAGTTGTCGAAGTAAGTGCATCAACATTTGGAGATTGCATAAATGTGAAGTCGTGAAATTCTTTTTCGTTATCCAGTAGAGAAAGCTTTGAACGGGTTATACAACCTTGAATTTCTTGCTGCAGCAAAATTGCTTCTCGTGTAGGTAGCTGTCGGAGTTCTGCAGCAACATATCTACCGAACTGCTCATATTGCTTATCCTCAGTTACATTGTGTGCAATTTTGTCAAGTTTCTGAATTGCCTGTGATATGTCAGTGCTGGGAGGATCTGGTTGTGGGGTTTTTCTGTACCTTTTCTTTGGATACTCTAGTGGGCCCATAGCTGTAGACGAGTGAGCCTTGATGATGTTTCCAGTGGAGTTGTAATCAGTGTGGGCTGCATCTGACTCAATTGCCACGCCTTCAGACTCCTCATCTGGTATCAATTGGATACTTTTGTTTGACAGATACTGCAAAAGAACAACAGTTAATAATACTTTATGAATATTTTACATTTAATATTACAAGTTTTAATACAAATTTTGTCTTTGCAGGTTCCTAAAACAGAATGTGAATGGAAAGAAATCGATCAGTTATTCTTTCAGCGCTGGAACTTCCCTGGATGTGTCGGTGCTATAGATGGTAAAACACATTGTCGTTAAAAAACGTCCTCTTTCCGGTTCAGTGTACTTCAACTACAAAAAAAAACATATAGTGTTTTATTGTTTGCTATGGTTGATGCCGATTACTGCTTCACCTTTATTGATGTAGGAGAAAATGGCCGAGCGAGTGACAGTGCAATATTTAAAGACAGTACTCTAAACATTGCAATCGAAAGTAAAACAATTGGATTTCCGGAGAGCTCTGTTATTATCGGAGACGATGCTTTCCCCCTAAGACCAGATCTCATGAAACCATTGGGCTCAGTGACGGAGAAAAAATATTTAATTATCGTCTTTCTCGTGTCAGGCGAGTTTCGGAGAATGCTTTCGGCATACTCGCCTGGCGATTCCGAGTGTTTTCGAGGCCAATTGAGGTAAAAGTTGATACTGTTGATAGAGTTATTGTTGCTGCTTGCAGTCTGCATAACTGGCTGAGAAAGACTGCTCCAGGCAACTACATGCCACAACAAGCAGTGGACCGAGAGGATTTCAATACTGGCAATGTAACACCTGGGCTTTGGAGGGAAAGTCCCACTGCTCTGCAACCTGTGGCTAAACTAAGCAGCAATAACTACAGTAAGATAACCCTGTAATTGTGTAATGGTTGGGTATGTGAAAAAGAACATATTAATTTATTGAATAGTATAACAACTACAAGAAAAAATTGAGAATCGAAAAAAGAAACTATTTACTCAAACAAATAAAAGACATCTCAGGTACAATACAAGGGCATCCTCTCATGGATTGCTTTCGACAGATTGGACAACGGTAGAGTCTATGAGCACACTGTGAGCACAGAGTGTGTCCAGTAACTATAATGGTAAATAAATGTGTCAACAGTCTAAAAAAATGCCTCATTTACACAAACACACACACACACCTGTAGAAACCTGTTCAACAACGTCGTTGGTGACGACGCGGATCCTTGGCTGTGGTACGGGTATTGTCGAAGGGGTTGCCGCCGTCTTCCCCTCTCAATGACTTCGAAGGGGCCCGGGAGAGGTCACGTAGGTGCGATTTGCTCTGGGGGGAAATGCCCAAGGATCCGGAGACTGTGAACAATAAAGAAACCTTAGCACCTGGAAAAACTGTTATAGCGTATAAACACCAGATTCTGAATGTACCTACATGTGGTCTTTGATTCTCCACCAACGTTCTAGCATTGGAATCATAGACCTGAATGTAACGAGCAAATTATTTTCTTAATGTCCCTAGCGCAAACAGTCACTCACACGCACAAGCACACTTTCATATATTTACCTCATCATCAGCATCCTCACCGTCGTCCCCAGGCTGTTTCAGTCTCCACGGGAATAGGTGACATTGGAGAGTCCTGAGTGTCAAGGTCCTTAAATTAAAAATATAGTGCATTCAAAACATTTTCAAGTAAAAACATAAAAATTACTAATAAATATTGTCAGCATTCGCAATTAATAAATAAAATCATTTCAAGGAAAACATTGTTAAATTATTAATAAACATTACCAGCAGTCGAAATTAAATAAATAAAAACCTTTCAAGGAAAGATAGTCTAGAAGTTAATATTTAAATATATTATTATTAATAAACATTACCAACAATCGAGAGACTTTCCGTGGAGGCGGCTCGTCGCCACCAGCAGCAGCAGCGAGGGTCGCAGCGATGGCGAGGAGACCCACCAGAAGCAGCACCAAGGGAGTGTTGCCAACTTTGGGAGGCCGGCGTGTGCAGCAGAGGACCGCTACCAGGGCCGCGGACACGGCGATCGCCCCCAAGGATGATGCCACTACAAGCTGCTCGCAACTGTACATGATTATCGAATCATGCAGTCACCGCTTATATGCAAGTGCAGGCTTCTTCGCGGTTTTCCTTATCGACCCGAGTTCCCACACCACCCTTAAGGTAGGGTCTCAGTGCGTTAGGAGATTTTTACGTGGCTCCTTTCCCAGTAGGCTTATCCACGTGTGTAAAGAGAGGACTGTAAAATAAAAACAACAACAGAGTTGGAATAAAGAAAGTTTATTCACTTCTTATAAATGGCTACATTGGTGCTATGCCCTGTCTTTCCCGTACACCTCAGGAAATACATTCTCTGGGATAGCTCCTAGATATCGTCGTCGGAGAGCTCGGAGGAAAACCGAGCCGGGAGCAATGTTGATACCTTTGCCCCGTCAGGACAGCGGAGCGTGGCTACTGTCGAAGCTCCGTATTTAGTTTTCACTCTTCGCATCCCTAGCACGGAGTATCCCTCGGGAGCTGTCAACTCCACCATCGGAACCCTGGGGGAGAGAGTTAGCAAGCTGTGTCAATCTTGATGTAAGATCCATCTATAACAGAATACACATAAAATAAGTTTTATATACAATAATAAAATAATATTTACAACACCGAAATAGAATCATACTTTGTGCAGACCCAACAAGTCTTTACTTTGTTGTCAGGTAATCTTTCAAGGCCTCTCAGTCCCCTATTATCCCCACAAACACTACCAGGAGCAACCTGTTTTGCAGCAAACCATTCATCACTTATTCTGTCAATAATGCTCACAATAAATTGATATCTTGACATTGGCTTTACTAGGCTGTTCAAAGAATTTTCCTTAATACTCGTATATAACATAAGCATTTAGAGTCATTCTTGCAAAAAAGTTAAAGGCAACCTTTTTCCAAAACTTTATGGTCCGCCTTTCATCCAGGTATGTGTACAACATCATGTCGGTGATCTATACCACCTATGTAGTGGTTGTAGCCCTGAATTATTGATGGCTTTTTGTCTGTAGTTTCCCTTCCACGCCTCTTTGTTGTGACTTCAACTTGTTTTATTTCTGGTTTGGATGATACTGAAATAAGAGGGTGTTTTGTGTTTTCTTTTGACGATATGACAAAATGACTGTATTTTCCTTTTAGCAGTAAACTGATTCTCCTGGTTCTATTTTATCTTTTATTTCATTAGGTAGACCCTTCCTGTTTTTACGAATGGTTCCAGTCAAGAAGGTACGAGCGTACTTTTTGGAATATAACATCTTCACAAGGGGTAGACTTGAAAATATATTGTCACAAAAAACGTGGTATCCTTTGTAAAAGTTATTACAGGCTACCAGAAGCTTTGAAACTACTGAATAGGCTAATCCATTTTGCTTTATCTCATCTTTATCCTCTTGTGACCTTGCACCTTTCTAAAAGCTACGGCAATATTTAGAAATAGCATCAAACAAAACCCACATTTTTATGCCCCAGCGGTGGTGGTGTTTATTTCGCAGATATTGCATCAACGATGTCTGGTTTTTGGTGCCTATAAGGCTTTTGTCAATAGAAAGTTGCTAGTGCCCACAATAATAATAACGAAAGAGTCTATTACAATGGTCCTGTAAGGGTTGAAACTGTTGAGCCCCATCATTACCAGGTTTAGTACTTTTTGGTAGTTTACTGTTATCTACTAAAATGAAAAAAAATGAGAGGATTGACTCAAACCGTAAGCGTGGAAACATTTTACCAATCCAAGGTGTTATTAGAGAGCCTGTTTTAGACTAGTATGACTTGATTGTTGGTTTTCGCACTAAACCCATATTTTCTACAACAGCAATAGAAGCTTTGATTTCTGTTAGTGTCACAGGGGACCAAGATTTGAAACTACTGTGTGGTGAATTGTTATTTCCTCTTGCTCTTTGTTTCATACCTGTTAGTTTCAGTAACAAACATAGACAATAGGAAGGTAGTAAAACCGTCCTGGGTATGACGTTAAACTGCCTCTTCCCACCTAACCATTCCCTAATTCCTACCAAATCCCCCTCCAGGGTCTTTTAAGTACCCGTCCTCTGACCGTTCCAGTACATGGCTCGCTGGGAGTGCTTAAGCCGGTACTAGATGCCCTATCTGGTGTCGGTGAGAGCTGATGTGAGCTTGTCTCTGCCGAGGCGTAAGTCATGTACTGGTTCAGAAGCCAGCCACTTCGGTCCTTGGTCAGGAAATGTTCAGTAGGCAGGGGTGTCGGAGCCCCTGTTGCCACGTGCGAGTCCAAGTTGTGCGCGTATTCCCGACTTGGTAATCGATGGAAACCGGGCCTCGGGGAACTGAGGTAGGGTTGTCCCCCAAGCTACGGTTTGTGGGACACCCGAGGGCATGCCCGCTCCCGGTGAATCGGCCCGCACTACTAAACACGATGCGCTGGTGACCTTATGTATGGAAACTCAAACCACCCCACCCTTAGGGCAAGAATTCGGAGTAAGAGACAACGATCCAGAGAAAAAGCGACAGTTGTCAGATTCTGAAAATGAATCGTATATCAAACAAAGGAAAGTGGAAGAAAAAGTAAGAGCTGAAAATATGAACGTTCCAACTCCACTATATCTAATCGTTAGTCACAAGGATGAGGGCAAAACTCTAACGAAGGTTAGTCCTTTCCTTATTAACAAAGCGTTTGTTTCCTCAGGCGGTAAACCTAAAGCTGTGAGCAAATTGAGGAATGGAACTATCTTGGTGGAGGCAGCGAACCACATCCAAGCCAAAAAATTCCTTCAGATGACGAGTTTTTTCGATCAGGTGGAAGTCGTCGTTCAAACCGCACTCCTCACTGAACACCTCCAAGGGGATCGTCTTCTGCCGTGACCTGATGGAGTGTAGTGAGGAAGAAATCAAGGACGAGCTGCAGTGTGAAATGGTTACCGATGTGGTCAGAATGCTTCGGACCGAGAATGGGAGAAAGGTCCCTACTCCTGGTCTAATTCTGACCTTTGCATTTCCCCAACCCCCAAAAACTATTAAGGCTGGATACTTATCCTTGACGGTACGGCCCTACTTCAAAAATCCGCAGCGGTGTTTCCGTTGTCAGAGATTCGGGCACTCTACTAAGACGTGCTCGGGACCCGAGACATGTTCCCGTTGCGGCGATGAAGGCCACCAAGAAGACGGATGCAAGAACGACGTCAGATGCGTGAACTGCAAGGGTAAACACGCGGCGACCTCTAAGGAATGCAAAGTTTACTTAGAGGAAAAGGAAGTATTGAAGATTGTTACTATAGACAAACTTTCCTTTAACGAAGCCCGTAAAGAGTATAGGAGAAGAATCGCTCCAACCCCTAAAAAGGGAATCTCGTACTCCGAAGCTGCTTCAGCCCCAGTCCAATCCGCACAGTGCCCGTCATGTACTGCTTTAGAGGGTATGGTTCTCAAATTAACAGAGCAGGTTGCCGCTTTGGTTAAACAGCTTGCAGCCGGTACCGGACAACATCCGTTGGCATCCACCAGTAAGCCTTCCCAAGCAGTCCACACGCCCCATATTAAGTCCAACACACAGACTCAAGCTCGCCCAACAGCTACTTCTACTTTCAGAGATAAGGTGCAACAAAATACGAAATCCACCTTGTCTTTGGAAGAGAGGAAAAAACTCACCGACAAATTTAAAAAGAACATAGAAACAAAATCAGAAAATAGATCAAAATCCCTAGCAAAAAAGACTAACTCATCCTCGTCCAGATCCTCACAATTATCACTCGATGATGATATGATTGAGGACCCTTTGGAGATGCAGACAGAGTTCCAAACTGTTCATGGTAACTTCCGTCCTGTATCTAAGCAAAGAAAAAAAATTACGATGAACTAGCACAAAATATATAATATAAAATGCTGTTACAATGGAATATTAATGGTTTGAGAAGCCACTTTGAAGACTTAAAACTACTTATAAAGACAAGAAAACCTAAATTTATTTGCCTACAAGAGACTAAATTGTCTCCTCTTACTCATTTCAAACAAAATGGTTATGACATCTTTCGCCTAGATCATCACCAACAAATTGCCTGTGGAGGTGTGGCTATTCTAGCAGATTCTTCTGTTAATGCTAGAGCCTTGACCATCGTCACAAACCTCCAGGCAGTAGCAGTATCAATTGATGTTCCTTTTAAATTAACCATCTGCTCCATATATATTCCACCTTCCCCTTTTGATTTATCTCTTGATGATCTACGTGATCTGTACAGCCAACTCCCTTCTCCTTTCTTGATGGTTGGTGATTTCAATGCACACCATCGCTCTTGGGGTTCCAACCATTCTGATCGGAGGGGTAATATGGTTGCGGGATTGTGGGATGAAGTGGCAGCGGTCGTTCTCAATGACGAGTCGGCCACTTACATGTGCCCTAGGACTGGCATATGGTCGGCAATCGACCTGTCAATCTGCAGTCCGGTCGTGGCAACTCGAGTGCATTGGTCCGTACTTCCCGACCTGTCAGGGAGTGACCATGCGCCCATTGCCGTGGCTTTTCAATCCTTTCCGTCTTCGACAGGCAGGTGTCCCAGGTGGAAAATTAAGAGGGCTGACTGGAACGAGTACAAAAAGAACATAGTTTCTCAAACTACTAATATAGAATTAAACGACATAAATACAGCCACTGAATTATTTACATCTAATATTATAACATCCGCAGAGCGAAGCATTCCAAAATCCTCAGGTTCGCCAAACAAACGCCAGGTTTCTTGGTGGTCTGAAGAATGTTCGGCGGCTCTAAAGGAACGTCGAAAATGTTTAAGACAGTTCAACAGATCACCGAATGAAGAAAATTTAAGTAGGTACAGAAGAGCACGGGCAAAAGCAAGACAGGTTTTTAGACAGAGACGGCGGCAGTCCTGGCTGGACTACACAGATCTAATAAAACGAACAACTCCTGCATCTGATGTTTGGAGGAAGCTTCGATCTGTTTGCTGCAAGACCTCCCCACCTTCTCTTATTGCTCTGAAAAATGGTACCGATGTGGTAACTGATCCCTTGACAGTTTCCAATTTACTCGGCTCACATTTTGCGGAAATTTCAAAAACGTCATCTTACAATAGGGAGTTTCAAAATTTCAAAACAAATACAGAAAGACATCCTCTAAATTTAAATATTAATAACAACACTCCTTTAAACCTTCCCTTTACCATTGATGAACTTGATTCATCACTAAAGGCGACATCAAATTCTGCTCCAGGTCCCGATAACATACATTATGCCATGTTGCGGAACCTGACGGAGGATGGAAAACAAGATCTTCTGAAATTATATAATAGAATATATTTAGAAAACACATTCCCTAATTCTTGGCGTCGCTCACACATTATCGCTCTCCAAAAACCGGGCCAAGATAGAACTTCTCCAGGAGCCTATAGACCAATTTCGCTTACTAGCAGTCTCTGCAAAGTATTCGAAAGGATGGTCAACAAACGCCTTGTTTGGTTTCTGGAGAAAAATAATCTTCTTTCACCTTCCCAGTGCGGATTCCGACAAGGCCGGTCTACAAGTGACCATCTACTTGCCTTGGAATCGGCAATCCTGAATTCTTTTATTGAAAGAAAACAGTTGATCGCGGTATTCTTCGACATTTCGAAGGCTTATGACAAAGCTTGGAGAAGGGGGATATTAAATGCTTTAATATCTTGGGGTGTAGCGGGCCACATGGTTTCTTTCATACAGGGCTTCTTGTCGGAAAGAACCATACAGGTTAAACTTGGGACAACCATTTCCGATTCCTTCACGCTGGAAAATGGTATTCCACAAGGTAGCGTTCTAAGCTGCACTCTGTTTGCCATTGCAATCAATAACATATCGTCCTGCGTTACCCCTCCTGTGCGCTGTTCTTTGTTTGTAGATGATTTCTCTATTTACATCTCTACAAAGAGGCTAGCGGTGGGGGAGAGAGCTTTACAGCTTACCATCAACAGGCTTGAGCAGTGGTGCGGAGTGACGGGTTTTTCTTTCTCGCCACCTAAAACAAAAGCAATCGTTTTCTCCAGAATGCGTACCGTTGAGCAGCCAACGCTCTCTTTGCTGGGTCAGAGAATCACTACTTGTGACAGTATCAGATTCCTGGGTCTCACATTTGATACCCGGCTAACTTGGGTGCCTCACCTGAAAGACCTAAAAGATCGATGCGTGAAGCGCTTGAACATACTGAGAGCTTTAAGCGGAACAAAATGGGGGGCTGACAGGACATGCATGCTCAGGTTCTACAAAGCCACCATCCGTTCCTGTCTAGATTATGGATGTCAAGCATATGGGTCCGCAAGTCCCAGTGCTCTCAAAATGCTTGACCCAGTCCATAATTCTGCTTTAAGACTGGCCACTGGAGCTTTTCGATCTTCTCCTATTAACAGTCTTCTCGCAGAAACGGGAGAACCCCCTCTTTCGCATAGACGACAACAACTGTCCCTAAATTATGTTCACGCTCTTTCAGGGAAGCCAGAAAACCCTGCGTTTGAACCGGTCCTGCGAAATCCACTCTATAATTCTTTCCTAGCGAGACCAAATCTTCCTTCACCCTTAGGCGTTAGGGCCAAATCCTACGCTTATGAAATAGGCCTAAACGATTACCAGTTTAAAGTCGTTCATCAATGTGATATCCCACCCTGGAGCGTCTCAATGCCTACAACTATTTTAAATCTCTCTAGGTTTAAAAAAGTCTCCACTCCAGAAACAGTCTACCAACAAGAATTCCGTCAAATACTAGGCAGCCTCGCACCTTGCGATGTTGTCTATACTGACGGGTCAAAGGAACGTTGTAGAACTGGATGTGCTTTCGTCCCTGGGGTAAGACGATACGGATTCCGTCTCCCCAACGACTCTTCCATTTTCACGGCCGAATTAACAGCCATCCAAAAGGCCCTAAATATAACGTTTCCTATGACTAAAAAATTGGTTATCTGCAGCGACTCCCTTAGTGGTATACAAGCCATCAGCGATATGTATTCCAAACACATCATCATCCGCGAAATATGGCATTCTTTGTCTTCCCTTCAGTCCGAAGGTGTTGCTGTCTTTCTTGTCTGGGTACCTGGTCACATTGGAGTATCCGGAAACGAGCTGGCAGATAGAGGAGCTAAGGAAGCATTACAACTCCAGCCTTACACCGCACGGATGATTTCTTCCGACATTACCCCGGTAGTGAAGGGCAAACTGAAAGCCAAATGGAATAGCGATTGGCGGGCAGTCGTCAACAACAAGTTACGGCTTATTAAAGACTGCGTTGGACTCTGGGAAACAGCGAACCGCCCGAGTCGTCGTGAGGAGGTTGTGTTGTGTCGCCTGCGGCTAGGCCACACGCTTCTCACACATGGCTTCCTCATGAGTAGAGATGATCCTCCGGTCTGCGACACATGCGACACTGTCATTACTGTCAAACATGTGCTTGTTGACTGCCCTCGCTATTCGGTACATAGGCGCAACTCGAATCTGCCGGCTTCGTTTGAACGATATTCTCTGTGATGACGAGACGGCAAACTCAAAGATTGCTGTGTTTTTCTGAATGCAACGTCGCTGATTAATAAAATATAATTTAATATTAAACTTATTTATTCAGATTATCTATTGTTGTTAATATTTATAAATTTTATTATTTATTTTATGTATCATTATCTTGACAGCTGCCAAATTAGCCCCTTTACAGCTAACTTGGTGGCAGTAAATTGTGTTAAGTTTTTACAGTTTATTTAACACTGTTATGTACCTTGTCCTTATTTATGTTCTATTTATCTTTTAGTCCTTATATAGGTTAAGACCTCTCTACAGTCTTTCCCTTGTTATATTTTTTATTGTTATCTAGTTTTAAGTATAAATTATTTACTCACCTATTTGTCGTAATTCCTATTTTTGTTATATACAATGTAATCTGTATGTACCTAATTGACACTACCAGATACGAGTAGGTGTCAATTCTTTCTTGAGGGCAATGATAACCTCAGCGTTTTTTGCCACTTATAAAAAAAAAAAAAAAAAAAAAAAAAAAAGGTAGTAAAAAATAGCCCAAAGTATTTGATTGGTTTGTGGTGCTGGGATCAAAATTGCAATGCCTTGGACCAGTCTGTTCAAGATACTAAAAGTTGTGAACAAAAGGTGTGGCATTGGCATCATTCTCACTAACTTTTTCCCTAAATTTCTGGGTTTTGGCCACTATTGTCATTTTCATCTGAACTATTATTACAGGTTACTAGACCTACAACATCATCAGATTCATCGCTAAATATAGCTCCTTGCCTAGGTGTAGGTAAAGGTACCAGCATAGATCTAGGTTGTTGTTTAGGTCGCTTTGATTGTCGAGGAATATCATAGTATTCACTGTCGCTATCTGAGTCAAATACAGGACTAAGCCTACCTTGATTTGAAAATGCCCTTGATGTTGATGCCTGATTCGGGTCAAACGTTGGGTCATCATCTGTCATCATCAAATAGGTTAGTTGCTTCGTCTGAATCTCTGCGTCCAGTTCACGATCAAGTTCACTTGTTCTCAAGTTATCGTAATCCATTGTAATAAAAAAGAACTAAATAGTTTCACAAAATCATACGTAAATAAATGTAAATAACACAACACTTGAATACAAATTTAGTACACGTGCAGCACGAACACAAAGCCGACTAGCAAATGATGTAAACAAACAGTAAGTCACGTCGCGTCGTCGGTCCGCTGTCAGCTAGCACTGTGAAGCGGACAACGAACCGAGCAGCAGTCAGCTGATAGCGTTATTATAAAAGCTTTGTAGTTGATTTCAATGATGTTTTCAATTGACTTAAACATGTTTTTACATAAAGTATGAAGTCAACTTTAAAAGGAAATAAGAATCTCAGCTGTGGTTACAATATTTTATTTCAAAGTATCATATAAGTCAAAGTCCAGAAATCGACAGCTTTGTACTTTTCGCATAAATTACGACCGTCCAGAAATCGACCACCTGGTCCTTTTAGCACAAGTTCCTGACGTCCAAAAATCGCACGCTTGGTCCTCAAAGGGTTAAAACCATTCTGGCCATAATATTAAAAATTACCTTACGCTAGTACTTCAGGGTCCTTCGCTCGTCCAGATAGCAAAACAACATTTGATCAGAAGTGTCAATCCCTCCCATGTACATGTTGTATTTATTAATCATATCTGCTTTTTTATTTTCTATAAAACTGTCAGTTGATAGCAAAATGACTGGGTTTATCTGGCTTTTTTCTGTCGGTAACTAAGCATAAATAAACTTTTGTTTCTCATGTAGCACTGTTGACCATCACCAAACTTTTCCTTTATCCTATTTGGCATCTCTTGCCTGTTCCTTCTTACAGCGCCAGTGATATAGATATATTTCATGGAAAATAAATACCTTTTCAAGGGAATAGGCATACAAAAATTATCGACAAATATGTGGTAATCTTTGTTTAGATATTGTCCCCATTTCCATTAACTTGACAACAACTCTATAAGCCGATCCTTGCTGTTTGTTCTCGTTCAACTCATCATTTTTTTTGTCTTTATAACAGAAGACTCCGAGACAATAGTTAGAGACTGAATCACACATCATCCACAACTTGATTCCCCACCTATGATGATGTTTGTTAGGGAGGTACTGAGTGATTGAAGTGTGGCATTTGGTTCCGATCAAACTCACGGAAAATTCTCGATGTGGTACGTAATGCCGTCTGAATACCCTATTGGTATGTCCAACTAACATAGAGAACCTAGATACGGATCGTAATTTGACTCACCTGGCCAAGGAAAGGCACTGGAATCTGCCATACGAAAGAATCGTCACGACTGAACATCTCTCCGAACCCGTGCAAGCCATGACTTTTAATTTTTCGTTCTCCAGTAACTATCAGTTTTAGGCCTCTTATTTAGGCCCATGTTTAAGATGAAGGCTAAGAAAGCTTCTATTTCAAAGTAACTGGTGACCACGTTAGGCTGCGGTCACACGGTCCGGGTGACTGCCCGGACGGACGATATTTTGATGGAACAGCACACTACATCAGAGCAAACTCCTATCCGGTAGATTTTATTCCACTTGTCGTCATTTTCGGCTTGATCATGGACGAAAATAGACGTAAACTATTAGCAGTGATTTGTTTACTGCGTCACAGACGTAAAAAGAAACGTAATAGAAGTGTATGGCTACATCCTGTAGTGCAGAAGAGAAACCTTCAATGCTCTATTTTTAGAATTAAGAGTAGATGAAGAAAAATTCTTCAACTATTTTCGCATGCCTGTCTCCACTTTCGATAAGGTGCTCCAAAAGATATCACCACAGCTTGGTAGACAGGATACCAACATGAGGAACTGCATTAAACCAGAAGAAATGCTGGCAGTGACCTTAAGGTAAGAGTTGAATTAAGTTATCTAGAAGAGATGTTAACTTAAATCATTCATTTAGGTGTAACTAATAATGGACAATTTCTTAGTAAACACAAACTAATTTTCACAGGTCAGATTAATTCTACATTAATTTAGAGGTACCATAAAATATAACCATAACGACAATTTAAAACTATGTTTAATGAACAGCTGTCTTCAATTTAAGAACAATTAACATTTTACAGTAAGGGTACCCTCCACCTAACTTTAAGTTGCTGTACATATACAATAACGTTTTTCATTAAAACAAATCGGAACTGGGATAGTATACGACGTCACTGTCGTCAGGTGACATATTGTCCATCTGTGTTAGATCCGATTCGGCCGGACTAGGCCTAGCCTGTTGTACAGCTTGTTGTAGATAGGTGGGACGAGTTTCGCTTGCTCTTGAAGTTAGCTGATGTGTGTAACCATGGTGCAACTACATGGTTGTTGTGCAGGTGCAGCATACGTAGTAGTATTACAACCTGTGTTGGGTTGATGCATCAGCATGTACTATTGTTGTTGATCGAAAAGTTGTTGTTGTTGTACTTGAATCGAAAGTGGCTGTTGAATGGACAATATTATGTGGTACCTGTGTTGGTGGTGTGGTTTGTTGCATTTTTTTGAACCAATTGCAGTACTCCCAACTGAAACTCTACAATCTGTGGCTCGGTGAATTTGGAAATGGAAGGAATTATTTCTTTATAAAAGGAAAGACGTCGATCTCCATCTTGTTGCGGAGTTTCCACCACCTTCAGCATCCTTAACTCGGAATAGTCCATTTTCTTCTACTTTTTTTGGACAACAGTAGGTTTGTAGACCGTATTAGGTACAGTATTTGTAGTTTGTTGAGTGTTTTGAGAGTCGACCCAGCTTCATCAACAGTGTCGTCTTGTTGACCTTCCCCTTGGATATTTGACGTAGTTTCGGCATGCACTCTTACCTTTTCTAGTAATTGCAGTGCTTCGTGGTAAATATGTTTTCTTTAATTTTGAGGCTCCAGCCCAGACTTCTTGGAGTCTTTTTCTTTTTTCTTCCATTTCATCCACTGGTCACGGATATTGTTCCATCGTTTCAGAATCAATTGTCCTGAAACAAAAACACGTACATGTAGACTCTGTTTAATGAAATACGGCATATATAACTCTAACTAAGTCTTTAGTTCAACAATCTGTTTGTTGTGAAATAAGTTTTATCCATACATTCTCATTTTTCATGTTATTGATGCCGCTTTTGTTTTCAGGTATCTTGCTACCAGTTGTACGTTTGTTGACCTACATTATTCATACAGACTGGGAAAATATACAATAGCAAAATTTGTTAAGCAAGTCTGCCAGTCTATATGGACAAGTCTTGTCGATGAGTTCCTACCAAAACTCACAACAGAGTCATGCGAGGCATTTGGCCTCTCAGTACATTTACAAAGGCCAAATGGGGGAAAACAACTGACTGTTACAAAAAGGGGTTTCAACTACAGAATCTGCCGGTCAAGAAGATATATTGAATGTACTTTTAGTATATTAAGCAACAAATTTAGAATCTTTCATCGCCCTCTCAATGTGAATCCAAACGTTTGTATTGATATTGTGAAAGCTCGCTCTCTAATTACATCTTAATAACAATGTAATTAGGGAGCGAGATGGATTCAACTATGAGGACACACTGGAAGTTGTCGGATTCGAGGATATCGAATTTGTACCAACTCAGAACCAAACTAGAGTAGGAGGGAAAAAGGCAAACCAGATTAGAAATGTGTTTGCAGATTATTTGTCAATTCCATTAAAAAACCTGGAAGGTTGTGCTGAAGGAACTGCAGGTAACTTTCTCCGGTTAAGCTTTCTTCAAAAAAGTGTAGTCCTATCATTTGGTCCCCTAACAGACCAGCCCAAACATTAATTTTGAAACGTGTTTAAAATGATCTTTCCCTGGCGCTTGTCGCTTCCTAGTAGAAACATTTCTTACATCACAGACTAAATATTCTACCAATTTATTTCTATAATCTCTGTTTCATTAGTTAGCACCAGGTTGCCTGTTTGTGTTATACAATATAAATGAATTAACGATTACAACCTCTAATGCCCAAAAGAAAATTTTACGCCACCATTTCATTGTTTTTCTGATAAAAGAGTAACTAGCAATATAGTGGTCCGCCAAGTCTACACCACCCATAAATCAGCTGTAGTGGCAAATGACTGAAGGTTTTACTACAGATTCTTGTATTCCACCTTTCACGTATCTTTTGACAGTCTGATTTTCAGGTCCGTATAATGTTGTTAGCATTGTTACAGGTCTTTTGTCCTTCCACTCTAAAACGTCTACAAATGAAGGATCGTCAGCATTACCATCTTTTCTAAAAGATACCAACTTCTTTTAAAACTTCTTTCAACTGTAAAAACTCAGTTACAGACTTGTTTCCTTCAGCCACAGAAATTAGATTATATTCATCCGCCTTCTCCGAATCAAATATTTCTACTTCATTTAAGAGGTCGTCTATGTCATCATCATCGTCGTCATCACAATAGTTATTTCTTTTAGTTTTCTGTAAGAATGAGAGCTTATGTTAAGTTTATTTCTTCATTCTTATAGGGTTTCACTGGCAGATAGTTTTCTTTTTACAATCTTGTATGATGTAGAAGGAGAATTAGTACTATTTTGAGTGTTCAAATCATTCAAGCCAATACTCGTTCCGGCAGCAACTTGCAATGCCTTTCTCCTTTGCTTTTTCCCTGTTGTTTCCATCCACTGCTTACGTTTTTCTTCCAAGGATTTCAGAAATGAATCTTCAACTAATCCTTCAGGATCTGTAGTTGTTTGTGGAAGCCTTTTTAATAGTTCTTCTAAGCTAATTTGATAGATTCCACATTTTCTAAAACCAGACATCATATTGTTTTTTGAAATTGGTTCTCTTTCATCCATAAGCTTTTTCAAAAGACGAGGAAACTGACTTTTCAAGATTTCCACTTTTAATACCAGCATTTTCCTTCCATTCTGTTAAAATCTTTCGCCAAGCTTTCTTCATCGGGGAAAAAAATGCCACATCAAGTGGGTGGCTGTGTTAGATGTGTACTATTACAGGACAAGCACACAAACGATATTTCATTTTGTTCACATAGCTGTAATACTTCAGGAGTAATGTGTGAAGACAAGTTATCACCAATAAAAATTTTCTTTCCATCTAATTTCTTCAATTTTGGTAAAAGTAATCTTTGGAACCACAGATTGGTTCCATTGTTGATTGGTTTATTGGAATCAAACCATCCAGAAGTGCTATTATTTTAACGGGCTCCAGCTGGTCCATTTTTAGTCCACAAATCCCATAGTTTACCTGAACTGTAAACAACGTAAGGAGGAAGTAGATCACCTGCCGCACTTCCACACATCATTATTGATATACTGGTTTTGCTGCTATTACAAGTCCGTTCTGAATATTTACATCGCTCTTTTTGCGATTACTCTTCCCAGGGTCGTCTGTAAGGTTTGATTCATCGTAATTAAAAATGTTTGATGTAGGCACACCAGCTGCAATAGGAGTTAAATTGTCAATGTGTTCATAGAGAACATCAGCATTAATCTGAGCCCGACTTCTTTTTATATTAGAAGCCAACCTGAAGCCATTTAGTTTTGGATTTCGTTTGAGAAAGGACTGCACCCATTCATTGCCTGGAACATTGTTGTTAAATCTCTTAATTACTCCACCCATTCTGTTTAAATATGAATATACTATCATCCGTAAATCATAACTTGTTAAAGAAAAGCCGAATTCACAATATCCAACAATATACTTTTCAAAAGCATCTTTTTCTTCTTGTGAGAATATTTGTTGATATCCTGGTTTTTTTTACATGTTGATTACCGGTACCTGTTTTGAGCTTGTTCGACGGGGTATTTTATAGATTGCCTACGCTTGTCGCTGAGTAATTTCTTTGTTTTTAGTGCTTCTAAGCAATGGTTTAGCTTATCTTAACTGTAATCACAATATCGCCTCGATCCTTGTTTTCTTTTGTACGTTCTTGGCATTCTGAAACAAAACCAGATTTTTAGAACTCAGTAGGAGTTGACATCGATTGAAAAACATCGATGTTTAACATTGGTGGTAATATTTACCACATATATCGATGGCTCAATAACATCGATGTTAAATGTCGATGTTTTTACACCTGAAAACATCAATGGAAATAACATGTTTTGCAGAAGTTAAAAATATAGTGAAGTGGGTTGGTTTTTTTGGAGTAAACTCTTCCCATAGAATGAAAAATTTAACCTCTCTTACAAAAACATGTGCTTAACCTGTATAATGTAATACTAGGCTTCTAATAAGTCGCTAATCTTAATAATGCTTAAACTAAGGTAAGAAAAACATAAAAAACGTAATACTTACTTGAAAATGACGAATAAGTTATTTTGTAGATGTGAAATTTGTTTATTCAAAATCTCACAACATAATAGTATCAAAAACAACAAAAAACTAAAAATTACAAGTATAACTAAAGAAAGAAAGAAAGAAAAAAACTTTTTCACATACCCAAATGTATATATATTATGTACATACAATAACTACAAGACAAATTTGAGAATCGAAAAAAAAGAAACTACACAAACAAATAAAAGACATCTCAGGTAAAATACAAGGGCATCCTCTCATGGATTGCTTTCGACAGATTGGACAACGGTAGAGTCTATGAGCACACTGTGAGCACGGAGTATGTCCAGTAAGTATAATGGTAAATAAATGTGTCAACAGTCTAAAAAAATGTCTCAGTCACACACACACACACACACACACACACACACACACACACACACACACACACACACACACACACACCTGTAGAAACCTGTCCAACAAGAACTCTCGCGACCTCCTGGTGACAGGCTAGACAGCTACCCTCCAGAGGCTGAAAAATATCAACCTTTATTGTTATGATGCACTGACTAAAAAAATTTTAGGTTTTCTAAATTCTACTAAATACTGAAAGTTAAGCCCAGTTGATTTATCACATAAGTACACTAAGGAAATCTAAATAATTACACTAAGAAACAACTATGACCTATTGTGACACTTACAATTCCTTAGCACCCCTCGATGTGCTGGGTTGGGCACGACGGTCCCTCGAGGTGCTCGAGGTTGCGGTGATGGGGGCTGTGCAGGGGGAAGAGGCTCCTCTAGAGGAGCAGGACCGAGAGCTGACAGGAGTGAATCTGAATGTACCTATTTCTGGTCTTTGATTCTCCACCAACGTCGTTGCGTTGGAATCATAGACCTGAAAGTAACGAACAAATTATTTTATTAATGTCCCTAGCGCAAACAGTCACTCACAAGCACACTTTCATATATTTACCTCATCATCAGCATCCTCACCGTCGTCCTCAGGCTGTTTCAGTCTCCACGGGAATAGGTGACATTGGAGAGTCCTGAGTGTCAAGGTCCTTAAATTAAAAATATAGTCCATTCAAAACATTTTCAAGTAAAAACATAAAAATTACTAATAAATATTGTCAGCATTCGCAATTAATAAATAAAATCATTTCAAGGAAAACATTGTTAAATTATTAATAAACATTACCAGCAGTCGAAATTAAATAAATAAAAACCTTTCAGGGAAAGATAGTCTAGAAGTTAATATTTAAATATATTATTATTAATAAACATTACCAACAATCGAGAGACTTTCCGTGGAGGCGGCTCGTCGCCACCAGCAGCAGCAGCGAGGGTCGCAGCGATGGCGAGGAGACTCACCAGGAGCATCACCAAGGGAGTGTTGCCAACTTCGGGAGGCCGGCGTGTGCAGCAGAGGACTGCTACCAGGGCTGCGGACACGGTGATCGCCCCCAAGGATGATGCCACTACAAGCTGCTCGCAACTGTACATGATTGTCGAATGCGCGGTGCACATGCAGTCGCCGCTTATATGCAAGTGCAGGCTTCTTCGCGGTTTTCCTTATCGACCCGAGTTCCCACACCACCCATAAGGTAGGGTCTCGGTGCGTTAGGAGATTTTTTACGTGGTCCCTTTCCCAGTAGGTCTATCCACATGTGCAAAGAGAGGACTGTAAAATAAAAACAACAACAGAGTTGGAATAAAGAAAGTTTATTCACTTCTTATAAATGGCTACATTGGAGCTATGCCCTGTCTTTCCCGTACACCTCAGGAAATACATTCTCTGGGATAGCTCCTAGATATCGTCGTCGGAGAGCTCGGAGGAAAACCGAGCCGGGAGCAATGTTGATACCTTTGCCCCGTCAGGACAGCGGAGCGTGGCTACTGTCGAAGCTCCGTATTTAGTTTTCACTCTTCGCATCCCTAGCACGGAGTATCCCTCGGGAGCTGTCAACTCCACCATCGGAACCCTGGGGGAGAGAGTTAGCAAGCTGTGTCAATCTTGATGTAAGATCCATCTATAACAGAATACACATAAAATAAGTTTTATATACAATAATAAAATAATATTAACAACACCGAAATAGAATCATACTTTGTGCAGACCCAACAAGTCTTTACTTTGTTGTCAGGTAATCTTTCAAGGCCTCTCAGTCCCCTATTATCCCCACCACCACCACCACCACCAGGAGCAACTTGTTTTGCAGCAAACCATTTATCACTTATACTGTCAATAATGCTCACTATAATTTGATATCTTGACATTGGCTTTACTAGGCTGTTCAAAGAATTTTCCTTAATTATATAACATAAGCATTTAGAGTCATTCTTGGAAAAAAGTTAAAGGCAACCTTTTTCCAATACTTTATGGTCCGCCTTTCATCCAGGTATGTGTACAACATCATGTCGGTGATCTATACCACCTATGTAGTGGTTGTAGCCCTGAATTATTGATGGCTTTTTGTCTGTAGTTTCCCTTCCACGCCTCTTTGTTGTGACTTCAACTTGTTTTATTTCTGGTTTGGATGATACTGAAATAAGAGGGTGTTTTGTGTTTTCTTTTGACGATATGACAAAATGACTGTATTTTCCTTTTAGCAGTAAACTGATAGTCCTGGTTCTATTTTATCTTTTATTTCATTAGGTAGACCCTTCCTGTTTTTACGAATGGTTCCAGTCAAGAAGGTACTTTTGGAATATAACATCTTCACAAGGGGTAGACTTGAAAATATATACAAAAAACGTGGTATCCTTTGTAAAAGTTATTACAGGCTACCAGAAGCTTTGAAACTACTGAATAGGCTAATCCATTTTGCTTTATCTCACCTTTATCCTCTTGTGACCTTGCACCTTTCTAAAAAAAGCTACGGCAATATTTAGAAATAGCATCAAACAAAACCCACATTTTTATGCCCCAGCGGTGGTGGTGTTTATTTCGCAGATATTGCATCAACGATGTCTGGTTTTTGGTGCCTATAAGGCTTTTGTCAATAGAAAGTTGCTAGTGCCCACAATAATAATAACGAAAGAGTCTATTACAATGGTCCTGTAAGGGTTGAAACTGTTGAGCCCCATCATTACCAGGTTTAGTACATTTTGGTAGTTTACTGTTATCTACTAAAATGAAAAAATGAGAGGATTGACTCAAACCGTAAGCGTGGAAACATTTTACCAAACCAAGGTGTTATTAGCCTGTTTTAGACTAGTATGACTTGATTTTTGGTTTTCGCACTAAACCCATATTTTCTACAACAGCAATAGAAGCTTTGATTTCTGTTAGTGTCACAGGGGACCAAGATTTGAAACTACTGTGTGGTGAATTGTTATTTCCTCTTGCTCTTAGTTTCATACCTGTTAGTTTCAGTAACAAACATAGACAATAGGAAGGTAGTAAAAAATAGCCCAAAGTATTTGATTGGTTTTGTGGTGCTGGGATCAAAATTGCAATGCCTTGGACCAGTCTGTTCAAGATACTAAAAGTTGTGAACAAAAGGTGTGGCATTGCCATCAATCTCACTGACTTTTTCCCTAAATTTTTGGGTTTTGGCCACTATTGTCATTTTCATCTGAACTATTTATTACAGGTTACTAGACCTACAACATCATCAGATTCATCGCTAAATATAGCTCCTTGCCTAGGTGTAGGTAAAGGTTACCAGCATAGATCTAGGTTGTTGTTTAGGTCGCTTTGATTGTCGAGAAATATCATAGTATTCACTGTCGCTATCTGAGTCAAATACAGGAGTAGGCCTACCTTGATTTGAAAATGCCCTTGATGTTGATGCCTGATTCGGGTCAAACGTTGGGTCATCATCTGTCATCATCAAATAGGTTAGTTGCTTCGTCTGAATCTCTGCGTCCAGCTCACGATCAAGTTCACTTGTTCTCAAGTTATCGTAATCCATTGTGATAAAAAAGAACTAAATAGTTTCACAAGATCATACGTAAATAAATGAAGACGTCAGGGGAAAAACAAGCTCAGTCACATTTTGCAAACTTTTTCAGGAAATAGATTTTTAAAGTTTAAAGTCTAGTTTTCTAAGTTAGTTTTAAGGTCAGGTTATTTTTTAAATGCTATTGTTAATATTTAACTCTTTTAATTTCACTATTTAATTGTGTATTTCAAAAAAAAATAAATATTAACATCAACGTTTTTAAAATATTTTGGTTAAAGTACAGTTTTTTACAGTGAACTGAGCCTAGTTACTAGTCCGGGACTGAGCCTGTTCTTCCCCATCGTACTAAACGAGGATTGAGACTAGGATAGTTAACACAAACCCAAGTCCAAAATAATACAGATATTTATTTTACATATAAAACTTAGCACATTGAAAATATAATTTAATTTGGATTGCTTCATTTAAGACCCTAATTTTATTCATCCAAATGGGGAAGATTGGTGAAGTATTCTTGGGCAGCACTACTACAAAATATCTTTAAATCTTTCAAGTCATTGTATTTGGCCTTCTTGATAGGCAGTGGACCTATAACAAAATAATAAATTGCAATAAGGCCTAGCAAGTTAAAATTGTTTAACAGTTAAATTAGGTTCTTTAAAATGTTCACTTACCATCATAAGATTTTTCTGGCATTAGAAATTCATTTTCAGCACATACTGTTGAAGAATGGGTTTTTTTTCTTTGGCAGGATTGAACATTTGTCCCAACGCGCTGCATAGTAAAGAACTCCTCAGCATCATTTTTGTTCATTACCATTGCCTTCCTTGAAATTTTAAGCTCCTTTATAGTCCTGGTAGCAAATGGGCATTTTTTCATATATAATGTGTCCAAGAATTTTGTCCACTGTCTACAGAATTGATTGTCAATACTCACAACTTTAAAGGGAAAAGGGTTCTTTCTAGCATTTTCAAAAACTTCAATCCAATCTGAAGGAAGTTCTGCCTTAGATTTTGTGTTGACAAGCCCCATATTCTTGTCGCATTCCATGTATGAATGGCCACGCACAGGGAATGTTACTTTGATGGAGTCAAGTTTCTTTGCTTCATAAACAAGATAATGTAAAAAATCTTATCATTGTGAAGTTTTTGTTCTGGCCCGAGCAAGAGTCACAGAATATGTGAAGGTGTCTAATTTTTTAATCCAGATGTTCATAGACAAAATTGTGTAGGAAAGAAGAAACATCATCACTCCCTTTCTTTCCTTCAGTCTCAGATATAGGTAAAAAAATACTTTTCGCACTAGACAACTCATGTATGTTAAAAGCATACATTGATAACTGCCGCTTGTAGTAGATGTCATTAGTGGTAATATTCGGCAATTGTAAATTCTTACCAAAGTCCATACTTATGGCCTCATGTTCCACTGATTGCTTACATAATTGTTTGGCACGTGGTTTTCCTTTTGTAGAACACATCTGCTTTGATTTTGTGGAGTTTTGCTTCATTTTCAAGAGAAGTTATTTCCTTATTAATGTTAGCAACATCATCGATTTCTCTGTTATTTTTTAATTGTTTCTGTAGCCCTGTAATTTTGGCCGTTAGTTCATCGCACTTACTGCAAGTGTCAGTTCTGGGGTAGCCAAAACTGATGTTAAAGTCACTGCAAAAACATTGTCTATATGTTTCATATGATACCTTTTGCATTTGGATATTTTGTCTGAAACATTTGATGCATTTTCGAAACATTCAATTCTTCAGGTAGGTAGGTTTTTGTTACTTTTGTGGAGGCTATAGTGCGATGATCTTCCTTTAAATGATTTTATGTGATCACGTATAAGATCTACAGTTTCATTAGATACTCTATGTGGCCTATTTAAATGTTTACCACGTTTGTCCTTTGGTGATGTGCCAGCAAGATTTAAGACTCTTAACCAAGAACTCAACTTTGGCTTTGGAAATTCCGTGAATAGAAATGAAATGCCTTACGACAAATGCTTCTTCTACTAACATGTTATCTTTCAATACTCGTACTTTATAGGCATAAGATGCTTGATTTTCTCTAGCATTTTCTACTCTAGGCCTTCTACGCTGAACAGGTATGACAGTTATTAACCCACATAAATAGCTATTTTGTTCATCATGTGACCTCATAAGATTAAAGTCGGAGAGAATCTTATTCCGAGATGTCTCATTTACTCGTCTGAAACAGCCACGCAAACACTGACAGTCACTGCCCATTTCATGGCTTTGAATTTTTAGCATTTTACTCACAGCCCGACATCCTGCCATATTTTTTTTTTTTCCGTTTTTTTTGAAAGCTGCACGTTGGTTGCTTTGTTGCAGCAAGGCATTGCACTTGAGGAATATCGTCCTCTCCACTATCCATGCCAATAACTTAAATATACAAGGCCTAAGCAATATATCTACAGTTATCTTGCTACTCACACAACTAATGTTTGGAGGTTATGTTGAATTTGCACTTGTTCTGACACATTCACTAAAAAATTAGCCTACATCACATTTCCCTCTTTAGCTCAACTACAAACATAAAAACATTACTATCTTCACTTGCAGAGGAACTTTACAATCATAACAGAGTGAACATGTTTAACAGGATTAACTTTTAAAACAACACACCACCAATCCAATCCAAGAAAGACAAAATAAACAGATCAGCTGATCCCACTCCCACAGTTCTCAGCTGGACTGAGCCTTTTTTCCCCACAAAAAAGTAGGACTAAGCTCGTCTTCCTTCTTCCCCAGGACGTGGGATTTTTCTTATTCTTATTACTAGGGACTGAGCTTGTTTTTTGCCCAAAATTGATGTATAAGATATGTCTAACAATGTTCAATTTTATTATAAATAGAAAAAAAAAAACGTATTTTGAAAAAAATGGGACTGAGCCTGTTTTTTCCCCTGACGTCTTCAAATGTAAATAACACAACACTTGAATACAAATTTAGTACACGTGCAGCACGAACACAAAGCCGACTAGCAAATGATGTAAACAAACAGTAAGTCACGTCGCGTCGTCGGTTCGCTGTCTGAAGCGGACAAAGAACCGAGCAGCAGTCAGCTGATAGCGGTATTATAAAAGCTAGTTGATTTCAATGATGTTTTCAATTGACTTAAACATGTTTTTACATAAAGTATGAAGTCAACTTTAAAAGGAAATAAGAATCTCAGCTGTGGTTACAATATTTTATTTCAAAGTATCATATAAACTTTGACGTCCAGAAATCGACATCTTGGTACTTTTCGCATAAATTACGACCGTCCAGAAATCGACCACCTGGTCCTTTTAGCACAAGTTCCTGACGTCCAAAAATCGCACGCTTGGTCCTCAAAGGGTTAAAATCATTCTGGCCATAATATTAAAAGTTACCTTACGCTAGTACTTCAGGGTCCTTCGCTCGTCCAGATAGCAAAACAACATTTGATCAGAAGTGTCAATCCCTCCCATGTACATGTTGTATTTATTAATCATATCTGCTTTATTATTTTCTATAAAACTGTCAGTTGATAGCAAAATGACTGGGTTTATCTGGCTTTTTTCTGTCGGTAACTAAGCATAAATAAACTTTTGTTTCTTATGTAGCACTGTTGACCATCACCAAACTTTTCCTTTATCCTATTTGGTATCTCTTGCCTGTTCCTTCTTACAGTGCCAGTGATATAGATATATTTCATGGAAAATAAATACCTTTCCAAGGGAATAGGCATACAAAAATTATCGACAAATATGTGGTAATCTTTGTTTAGATATTGTCCCATTTCCATTAACTTGACAACAACTCTAAAGCCGAACCTTGCTGTTTGTTCTCGTCCAACTCATCATTTTTTTGTCTTTATAACAGAAGACTCCGAGACAATAGTTAGAGACTGAATCACACATCATCCACAACTTGATTCCCCACCTATGATGATGTTTGTTAGGGAGGTACTGAGTGATTGAAGTGTGGCATTTGGTTCCGATCAAACTCACGGAAAATTCTCGATGTGGTACGTAATGCCGTCTGAATACCCTATTGGTATGTTCAACTAACATAGAGAACCTAGATACGGATCGTAATTTGACTCACCTGGCCAAGGAAAGGCACTGGAATCTGCCATACGAAAGAAGCGTCACGGCTGAACATCTCTCCGAACCAGGGCAAGCCATGACTTTTAATTATCGTTCTCCAGTAACTATCAGTTTTAGGCCTCTTATTTAGGCCCATGTTTAAGATGAAGGCTAAGAAAGCTTCTATTTCAAAGTAACTGGTGACCACGTTAGGCTGCGGTCACACGGTCCGGGTGACTGCCCGGACGGACGATATTTTGATGGAACAGCACACTACATCCGAGCAAACTCCTATCCGGTAGATTTTATTCCACTTGTCGTCATTTTCGGCTTGATCATGGACGAAAATAGACGTAAACTATTAGCAGTGATTTGTTTACTGCGTCACAGACGTAAAAAGAAACGTAATAGAAGTGTATGGCTACATCCTGTAGTGCAGAAGAGAAACCTTCAATGCTCTATTTTTAGAATTAAGAGTAGATGAAGAAAAATTCTTCAACTATTTTCGCATGCCTGTCTCCACTTTCGATAAGGTGCTCCAAAAGATATCACCACAGCTTGGTAGACAGGATACCAACATGAGGAACTGCATTAAACCAGAAGAAATGCTGGCAGTGACATTAAGGTAAGAGTTGAATTAAGTTATCTAGAAGAGATGTTAACTTAAATAATACATTTAGGTGTAACTATTAATGGACAATTTCTTAGTAAACACAAACTAATTTTTACATGTCAGAATAATTCTACATTAATTTAGAGGTACCATAAAATATAACCATAACGACAATTTAAAACTATGTTTAATGAACAATTGTCTTCAATTTAAGAACAATTAACATTTTACAGTAAGGGTACCCTCCACCTAACTTTAAGTTGCTGTACATATACAATAACGTTTTTCATTAAAACAAATCGGAACTGGGATAGTATACGACGTCACTGTCGTCAGGTGACATATTGTCCATCTATGTTAGATCTGATTCGGCCGGACTAGGCCTAGCCTGTTGTACAGCTTGTTGTAGATAGGTGGGACGAGTTTCGCTTGCTCTTGAAGTTAGCTGTTGTGTGTAACCATGGTGCAACTACATGGTTGTTGTGCAGGTGCAGCATACGCCCCCTCGCGTGCCGCTGAATGCCGTTGCACCGGCGGGCCGCGGCTCCCCTCCCGGATCATCTTCTTCTGGGTCTCCGGTTGGCCCGCCAATGATCCGGGCTGCGGCTGTCGCTAGAGGCGCCATGCGGCGTCGCGGGCCGCATGGGCGGGTCGGTAAGCTCTGTGGAGAGCATTTCACCTCCGCTCCCAGTGCGGTCTCCACCCGGCGACTTGTCGCTCCCGGTGACTCCACCACTCGGCCTATCGCCGAGAGATCGGCCTCTGCCAGGGTCCCCCCCTCCACCGACCCCACCTGGGCCCCCCCCCCTCGCCAACGGACCCTCCCGCTTCACCGAGGGAGAAGTTAACGCCATGGCAGAGAGAGTGGCTTGCCAAATTCACCCCTGGCATGGAGTGGGCCGCCTTCTTGGCCACTCTGGCGGAACTGGTGACGTCACTGTCGCCGGCACCGATCCCCTCGCGACAGCCGCGGCCGGGGGGAAATCGTCCATCTAGACCCCGGCGTCCGCGCCGCGACGGCGACCGCGGTGTGCGCGAGGCGGCGCGAATCCAAAATTTATATCGGACTGCCCCCAAGCGAGCCATAAGGGAGGTTCTAGAGGCCTCCTCGCCGATTTGTTCCATCGCGGAGGAAGCAGTTATGGCTTATTTTACCTCATCGTACTCGGCGAAGATTGGCTGTGCCGTTGAGCCTCCCCCTGGCTGTACGATACCCGCTGCGGCTTCCCCGCTCCCGCTACTAGACCGGACCGAGCCGAGGGAAGTAGCGAAGATGCTCCGGAGAACCGCCAACACCGCTCTGGGCCCGGATGGCGTTAAGTATGGCATCTGGCGCCGCCGTGACCCATCTGGCCACGTGCTTTCCGCCATCTATAACATCTGTCTGGCGGCCGGCCGCTTCCCGCCGTCGTGGAAGGTCTCATCCACGGTGCTGATTCACAAGAAGGGGGCCCCCGATGAGATCACCAACTGGCGGCCCATTGCGCTGTCAGACACTGCAGGCAAACTGTTCTGCAGTGTATTGGCTCATCGCCTCTCATCGTGGATGTCGGACAATCGCCTCCTATCTTGGGCGCAGAAGGGGTTTACTGCGTCCGAGGGCTGCTTGGAGCATAATTTTGTGCTCCAGGAGCTGCTGGCTGAGGCACGACGACGGGGTGGGGAACTATGTGTAGCGTGGCTCGACCTTGCTAATGCCTTCGGGAGTGTCCCTCACTCGGCTGTTGTGGCGGCATTGCGTAGTGCGGGCCTCACGGAGGCCCAGCTGGCCCTAATCAAAGATCTGTACGAGGGGAGTGCTACGACCATCAGGCACTCTGGTGGGGTCACCCCGGCCATCTCCTTCTAGGCTGGAGTCCGCCAGGGCTGTCCTCTGTCTCCGGTGCTCTTTAACCTCGTCATGGAGTACCTAATCCGCCCAGTACTCGCATTGGAGGGGGAGCACGGTGTGTCGCTGCACGGGGAGCGGGTCAGCGTGTTGGCCTATGCCGATGACCTGGCCATCGTGGCTAGGTCAGAGGCCTCACTCCAGGCCTTGCTGGACTCCGCTTCTTCTGCGGCGACCTGGGTTGGCCTCAGGTTCAAGCCTGAGAAGTGTGCGACACTTCATGTCGCCGGCAGAACCGTGAGGCCAACCGCGTTCACCATTTACGGCTCCCCCCTCCGCGTCCTTGAGGATGGAGAAACCTACGACCACCTTGGTGTGCCCACTGGGATGAGAGGTGACCAGACCCCAGTGGCCACCATTGCCAGGCTGGAAGAGGAGACCGCTAAAATTTTTGCCAGTGGGCTCGCGCCATGGCAGAAGTTGGACGCGGTCAGGACATTCATAGTCCCCCAGCTGGATTTTAACCTCAGGACGGCGAGGATCAGGAAGACCTCCCTAAAGGGGCTGGACTCCTTGATGAGGGCGGAAGGCAAGAGGACACTCGGCCTCCCCTCGCGAGCCAGCGTGGAGCTGGTCGAGCTCCCACCATCGTGGGGCGGCGCGGGTCTGCTACCGATTTCCGACCAAGCCGACTTAGCCGCGGTAGGGCATGCGTTCCGGCTCCTAACATCCCCTGACCCTAGAATCTCCCGTCTTGCCCTGGAGGGCCTGGCCGTGTCTGCTGGGCATCGCTCTGCTGCCCGGGTCGACGTTGGACGACTCGTCGACTACCTCAACGGGGACGCGGCGGGGAATTCCAACGTCACCACCACCTTCTCTGCGGCCCGGACGGCGAGGAACCGCCTCTCCAAGCGTCTGCCTACGCTCCGGTGGGGGTGGAGTGAGGAGGGGCGGACATTTCAAATGACGATGCCTGGTACGGGACGGCCAATCACCGTGGACGGGAGGAGCCGGAAGTCCTTGGCGTCGGCACTGCGGCGAGCACTGCAGCTCCACGGCCGGGCTACCCTTGCCGCGAAGCCGGACCAAGGCAGGGTGGCTCGAGTCGTGACGACTTGCCCCACCTCCAATCACATGATGCGCGGAGGCCGACACACCCGTTTTGCTGACTGGCGGTTTATTCACCGGGCGCGGCTGAACACCTTGCCGCTGAACGGGTGTCGGAGGTGGGGGAATGAGGACCGCCGCTGCAGAAGATGTGGAAGATATGATGAGACGACTGCCCACGTGCTATGTCACTGCCTTCCTATGATGCCTGTCATAACAAGACGACACGACGCCATCCTGGAACTTCTGACATCGGAGATCCGTGGGCACCCTCAGGAGGAGACTCGTCTGGACAAGAGGGTGCCGTTCCAGGAGCTGGTACCAGACGTGGAGGTCCCGGAGGAGGTGGCCAGCTGCCGACCGGACATCGTGACGATCGACCGGAGAAACAAGATTGTACGTGTAGTCGACGTCACGGTGCCCTATGAAGACGGTTGGCAGTCGGTGACGACGGCCAGGGAGAGGAAGGTGGAGAAGTACGCACCTGTGGCACGACTGCTCTCGGCTGGGGGCTACCGAACAACTGTAGACGCCTTCGTGGTGGGGTCCCTAGGCGCCTGGGATTCCGCCAACTGGACTACCCTCAGCCGCCTGGGAGTTGATCGCCGCAGGGGTGCTGCCCTGGCCAGGCGCTGCGTCTCCGAGGCCATCAAATGGAGCCGGGACATTTACGTGGAGCACGTGACGGGCATCCGGCAGTACGTGGGATAGTCGTCTCATCATCCGTCCCAATTTTATTTATTAACTTATTTATTGACCATTTATTATATTGTTAACCTATTTATTACATTTTATTGCATGTTTTAATTATTGACTAGTTTTTATTGTATTTATTGATTGTTAAGTTTTATAGTTTTTATTAGGTTAAGGTATGCATGACCGACTGTTTTCTGCATTTTAGTATTATAGCGTCATTGGCCTGTTATTAGTTATATAAGATTTTACTATATTTTGCTTGCATGTTTAAATTCTATCTATTTGTCCGGCTAAAATAAATAAAGGCAAAAAATAAGGCCCCAAAATATTACAACCTGTGTTTGGGTTGATGCATCAGCATGTACTATTGTTGTTGATCGAAAAGTTGTTGTACTTGAATCGAAAGTGGCTGTTGAATGGACAATATTATGTGGTACCTGTGTTGGTGGTGTGGTTTGTTGCATTTTTTGAACCAATTGCAGTACTCCCAACTGAAACTCTACAATCTGTGGCTCGGTGAATTTGGAAATGGAAGGAATTATTTCTTTATAAAAGGAAAGATGTCGATCTCCATCTTGTTGCGGAGTTTCCACCACCTTCAGCATCCTTAACTCGGAATAGTCCATTTTCTTCTACTTCTTTTGGACAACAGTAGGTTTGTAGACCGTATTAGGTACAGTATTTGTAGTTTGTTGAGTGTTTTGAGAGTCGATCCCAGCTTCATCAACAGTGTCGTCTTGTTGACCTTCCCCTTGGATATTTGACGTAGTTTCGGCATGCACTCTTACCTTTTCTAGTAATTGCAGTGCTTCGTGGTAAATATGTTTTCTTAATTTTGAGGCTCCAGCCCAGACTTCTTGGAGTCTTTTTCTTTTTTCTTCCATTTCATCCACTGGTCACGGATATTGTTCCATCGTTTCAGAATCAATTGTCCTGAAACAAAAACACGTACATGTAGACTCTGTTTAATGAAATACGACATATATAACTCTAACTAAGTCTTTAGTTCAACAATCTGTTTGTTGTGAAATAATTTTTATACATACATTCTCATTTCACATGTTATTGATACCGCTTTTGTTTTCAGGTATCTTGCTACCAGTTGTACGTTTGTTGACCTACATTATTCATACAGACTGGGAAAATCTACAATAGCAAAATTTGTTAAGCAAGTCTGCCAGTCTATATGGACAAGTCTTGTCGATGGGTTCCTACCAAAACTCACAACAGAGTCATGCGAGGCATTTGGCCTCTCAGTACATTTACAAAGGCCAAATGGGGGAAAACAACTGACTGTTACAAAAAGGGCTTTCAACTACAGAATCTGCCGGTCAAGAAGATATATTGAATGTACTTTTGGTATATTAAGCAACAAATTTAGAATCTTTCATCGCCCTCTCAATGTGAATCCAAACTTTTTTATTGATATTGTGAAAGCTCGCTCTCTAATTACATCTTAATAACAATGTAATTAGGGAGCGAGATGGATTCATCTATGAGGACACACTGGAAGTTGTCGGTTTCGAGGATATCGAATTTGTACCAACTCAGAACCAAACTAGAGTAGGAGGGAAAAAGGCAAACCAGATTAGAAATGTGTTTGCAGATTATTTGTCAATTCCATAAAAAAACCTGGAAGGTTGTGCTGAAGGAACTGCAGGTAACTTTCTCCGGTTAAGCTTTCTTCAAAAAAGTGTAGTCCTATCATTTGGTCCCCTAACAGACCAGCCCAAACATTAATTTTGAAACGTGTTTGAAATGATCTTTCCTGGCGCTTGTCGCTTCCTAGTAGAAACATTTCTTACATCACAGACTAAGTATTCTACCAATTTATTTCTATAAACTCTGTTTCATTAGTTAGCACCAGGTTGCCTGTTTGTGTTATACAATATAAATGAATTAACGATTACAACCTCTAATGCCCAAAAGAAAATTTTACGCCACCATTTCATTGTTTTTTCTGATAAAAGAGTAACTAGCAATATAGTGGTCCGCCAAGTCTACACCACCCATAAATCAGCTGTAGTGGCAAATGACTGAAGGTTTTACTACAGATTCTTGTATTCCACCTTTCACGTATCTTTTGACAGTCTGATTTTCAGGTCCGTATAATGTTGTTAGCATTGTTACAGGTCTTTTGTCCTTCCACTCTAAAACGTCTACAAATGAAGGATCGTCAGCATTACCATCTTTTCTAAAAGATACTGTTTGCTCTTCTTTAACTTAGGATTAGCCCTAATTTGGATTGGAAGATTCTTTCTATTTCTGTTCACAAAAATGTACCTTATTTATGTAGCTCTATAGTAACGATCGGTGAACAAATGTAAGCCTTCAATAGTTCCATATGCATTTTGGAGTTTATCCAACAACGCCATTACCACTTTTTTAGTGTTGTTGACGCCCCATGTAGTTGTGCGCCTTTTTGTTACCAGTCCCACGTTGCTGTACCATTTTGCTCCGGATGGTGTTGGTCGCCATCTTGCTCAAAATCTGCCCAAAGCTAGCTGCGTTCCCTTGGTACTGCTTGAAACTCTGCCACCTTCCAGATAAACAAATTGCTGTCCCAATCCTCTCCCAATCACTACTCAAAATGTGCTCCCTCTCATTGGTGATGTAAATTACTTCGTGTTAGCTAACTCATACTATTCCAACTTAATACCAAATTACTATTAAATTTGAATGTCTGTGGTGTTGTCACCAACAACAAGTCTATGTCTATCTCAGGTTTTTAAATAGGTTGAGTAGTGGTTAAAAAATTTAATATCACTCCATTAAAGTTCCTATCACACTTTTTTATAAATGGGATACTCAAAGAAAAGTCAAACCAAGTGACCCTGACGTTAATTTATTCCATATTACACTGTCCATACGTATATAATTCCACTCACCTTGCTTTGATAATTTAAGAGTCTAACATAATATCCCATCCTTCATTAAAATTTCAATACACCATATTACAATTTCCTATTAATTTCACCACTACTATCTCAGGAGAATCCACACAACCTCCTTGCTTCAAGTCTGGAAAGAGAAGACGGAATCTCCGTATAAAACTACACATACCGACTCAAAACAATACTCATCCCCCTCTCCCGTTCAAATCAGCGTCTTCACGAATAAATATAATTTGATTCTTTTCTTATAATTGTCGAAATTTATCACGTTTACTATAATTAATCAGTTTAAGTCTTTCTATTTTCTTTTTATTATTTTTCAAAGCTTTTTATTTAAATTTTTAGCAACATGTGCTTTATGACGTCATCAATATACAAGTCATTTATCCCACAATTGGCTTTTCTGCGTAATTCTATTTAGTACTTTAGTAAAACACGAATTTTGGTTATGTTTACTTCATTTTAATTAATCAAATCTTTTCCCGTATAAAGTTTAATATATTTCTTCGTTATTAATTAAATAAATCTCAATTCCGACAACATGTGATTCACTGACGTCAAAGTCTGCCGATTCACTGACGTCACAGTCTGCCAATTCCCCGCGAATATTCAAATGTCGTAATTTGACCTGTTACACAACCCCCAAATATAAAAATTGATCACATATTTGTTATCAATTTATATTTTTCCTCCAATTAAATCTTTTAAAATTTTGTTCAATTAAGGTATTATTTAATTTCTTCATAATTTTGTTAACACCTATAAAAGTATTCATTTAAAAGAAAGTAAAATTATCAAAGCAAAGCAAATGCCTACAATCATATTTACACAAATTACAATGTATATTAGACAATACACAAATTACAGTGTACATATAAATCAATTACAAAAAATTACAATTAATATTATTAACTATACAATATCAATGTATATATAAATCAGCTACACAAATTACAATGAATATTAAATAAATACAGAAATTACAGTGTACATATAAATCAATTACACAAATTTCAATGAATATAATTAACTATACAAATATCAATGAATATATATATATATAAGAACAGTATTAAAGTTTTAAATATTTTTTAAACTGAATACATGTAACCTCTACACGTTTTGAATATAATGTTTAACGTGTCCATTTGACATAAATATAATGTTCAATACAAGTTAACACTATTAGATTATACACTCACACAAGTTATGATAATACACAAATACCTTGTAAAAATCCTAAACATATTCTTACTGATAAACAATATTGTAATATCCTTATATTGTCATCTCCTACTGGAAACATATTACACACGCTATATACTAAATTACATTATCCTTGTTACATCTTATTCTAAATATTTATACAACCTTATACTAATCTGATTATTATTGTCAGTTATTTGGCTTCAAATGAATTTGATATTTTTTTATTGTTTTATCTGACCGTTATGGTCAGATATTTTTATGTCAGCCCGTTTTTAGAAAAGGTTTATTTGTCATTATTATGTATAGGCTGACTACAATGGGAGCCTACAATATTTTAAAAGAAAAAACTGGCTTATTCCCCTCAAGGTTAAATTTTGGGACAGGTAAAAAAAATATTTATATAATTGGAGGGGTTATTCTTTTATTAGCACATTTTCATTAAAGAGAAAAAATCACAAGTTTTATTTCATAAGCATGTATTGTTTTTTATGTGCTTCTCTGTACATTCATCCATCCACACAAGCCAGTTTATAGACCATGTTATAAAATTGTCTTATTCAGCATCAGTATGGTCATTCACACTTGAAGAGTTTTCATACTCTTATTCTATGAACCTCTTTAGGTCTTTTATGTTTTATAGGTCGTTTGAAATTTACTATCTGGTCAATTTTATTTTTATCCATTTTTAATTCCTTCAGCTAAAACAATGCATCCTAAATAATTTATCTCTTTTCTTAAACATTGTGATTTCTTTAGTTTGATTGTTATTCCTCCTTCTTTTAATCTACTTAAGGACCTGGTCAAGTTCTAAGTTTTAGCTCTGTCCCTATCTACCCTACCATTTAATTCATCTAATCTTGTTTTAAATCTCTTATTTAACTTTTCTAATCTTTGATCTGTTTTCCTTTTTAGCATCCTCAATGTGTACAAACCTTTTCTCAATTTCCCTCATATCTTCTTCTCTTTTATCTTTTAATTTCTTTATCTCCGTAGTAATCTCTCCTCTAACCTGACTTTTAAGTTTACTCCTCTCACCTTTGTTTTTTCTCAGGCTTGTTCGCTTATTTCAAGTCTGGACCCCCTCCTCCAAGTTCCTTTAATTCTTTATTTAAAGTATTTAAGTCTTTATTTATCTCTACTCTCATAACCTCCGTAATCTCTACTATTTTATTGTTTAACTCACCTCTCATCTGTTCCATGTCTCGTTTTAACAGTTCATTTCTTCTTAAAACCTTTTCTCAATTTCCCTCATATCTTCTTCTCTTTTATCTTTTAATTTCTTTATCTCCGTAGTAAATCTCTCCTCTAACCTGACTTTTAAGTTTACTCCTCTCACCTTTGTTTTTTCTCAGCTTGTTCGCTTATTTCAAGTCTGACCCCCTCCTCCAAGTTCTTTAATTCTTTATTTAAAGTATTTAAGTCTTTATTTATCTCTACTCTCATAACCTCCGTAATCTCTACTATTTTATTGTTTAAACTCACCTCTCATCTGTTCCATGTCTCGTTTTAACAGTTCATTTCTTCTTTGAATTTCCGTTTTTAGTTCCTCATTATTCTGATCTATTTTATAATTAAGATCCCCTTAATCCCTCATTATTTTTATCCATCTTTTCATTCAAGTCCTTCCTTAATTCCTCAATTAGTTTCTTTAACTCCTCATTATTTTTCTTTAACTCCTCATTATTTTTATCCATCTTTTCATTCAGACTATTCATCATAGTCCTCATGAATGCAATAAGACCTTTATCCCTATCAACTCCTACTGGACTACTGACTCTGCTACCCACATTCTTTAAAATTGCTCATTACTTCTTTGAATTTCCTCTTTTAGTTTCCTCATTATCCTGATCTATTTTATAATTAAGATCCCTTAATCCCTCATTATTTTTATCCATCTTTTCATTCAAGTCCTTCCTTAATTCCTCATTAGTTTTCTTTAACTCCTCATTATTTTTCTTTAACTCCTCATTATTTTTATCCATTCTTTTCATTCAGACTATTCATCATAGTCCTCATGAATGCAATAAGACCTTTATCCCTATCAACTCCTACTGGACTACTGACTCTGCTAACCTCATTCTCTAATGAATTTCTGTCATCTGGTCGTCGACACCTCATGTTCTACTGTATTAGGGGATGACCAACCTAAAAACCCTGTATCTCCTGAGCTATGAAGATCTATTTCTAATGGTCTAAATATTGGTGCGGGCCCTTCATTATTTTGTTCGCCTTCCATTTTGTAGCCTATGTTTTATTTGAAAATTTCTATTATTAATTTAGGCCTAATATTTGTTTTACTAGCCTACCAGGAAAATTTTACCAATTTATATTATAACTAGGCTGTGTTCAAAGTTATCAAACTTATAGACTAACAATAATTTATCATACTTCTTCTAGACACACACCTGAAAATTACAATTATATATAAAAACAGCGATTTTCACTTAGTCTAAAATATGCTACCACTAACCTACTTAAATTAGTTGTCGAAGTTGGAGCCCTCCAGTTGGTGCGCGCCAATTTGCTGAGAGCCCCAGGTTGCAGCGCCAATTTTGCTGTAGATCGCCCTACGTTGTGGTGCCAATTTGCTGAGGATCCGCTCCACGTTGACTGCGTCAATTTTGTCGCGAGATCTGCCCGTCGTAGTTGTCAATTTGCTGTGTCGGTTTTTTTAGTGTTGTTGACGCCCCATGTAGTTGTGCGCCCTTTTTGTTACCAGTCCCACGTTGCTGTACCATTTTGCTCCGGATGGTGTTGGTCGCCATCTTGCTCAAAATCTGCCCAAAGCTAGCTGCGTTCCCTTGGTACTGCTTGAAACTCTGCCACCTTCCAGATAAACAAATTGCTGTCCCAATCCTCTCCCAATCACTACTCAAAATGTGCTCCCTCTCATTGGTGATGTTAAATTACTTCGTGTTTAGCTAAACTCATACTATTCCAACTTAATACCAAATTACTATTAAATTTGAATGTCTGTGGTGTTGTCACCAACAACAAGTCTATGGTCTATCTCAGGTTTTTAAATAGGTTGAGTAGTGGTTAAAAAATTTAATATCACTCCATTAAAGTTCCTATCACACTTTTTTATAAATGGGATACTCAAAGAAAAGTCAAACCAAGTGACCCTGACGTTAATTTATTCCATATTACACTGTCCATACATATATAATTCCACTCACCTTGCTTTGATAATTTAAGAGTCTAACATAATATCCCATCCTTCATTAAAATTTCAATACACCATATTACAATTTCCTATTAATTTCACCACTACTATCTCAGGAGAATCCACACAACCTCCTTGCTTCAAGTCTGGAAAGAGAAGACGGAATCTCCGTATAAAACTACACATACCGACTCAAAACAATACTCATCTCCTCTCCCGTTCAAATCAGCGTCTTCACGAATAAATATAATTTGATTCTTTTCTTATAATTGTCGAAATTTATCACGTTTACTATAATTAATCAGTTTAAGTCTTTCTATTTTCTTTTTATTATTTTTCAAAGCTTTTTATTTAAATTTTTAGCAACATGTGCTTTATGACGTCATCAATATACAAGTCATTTATCCCACAATTGGCTTTTCTGCGTAATTCTATTTAGTACTTTAGTAAAACACGAATTTTGGTTATGTTTACTTCATTTTAATTAATCAAATCTTTTCCCGTATAAAGTTTAATATATTTCTTCGTTATTAATTAAATAAATCTCAATTCCGACAACATGTGATTCACTGACGTCAAAGTCTGTGCCGATTCACTGACGTCACAGTCTGCCAATTCCCCGCGAATATTCAAATGTCGTAATTTGACCTGTTACAATGTGTCCTTATGGTACGGGCATTTTTCGCTGGATTTTCTAAATTTCAAAAAAACATCAAAATTTAAGAATACAAAAAATCGTAACACTAAAAATTCTTAAATACTAACATATAATAAATTTTATATCAAATAAAACGTCTTTTTTAATTAAACATTTTTTGTATTTAACTTTTTTCCTATCTGTTAGGCCTACCACACACGGGTCGACCCGTTTGCAACCAGAGTTTAGAACTAGTTTCAAACGCAACGAGTTTGCAACCAAAATTAAACCTGACTCCACACACGACGCGACTGGGTGTGGATCAGTTGGCGATCTCTGTGCGAACATGCGTATAGTGGTATAGTAATGTTTACATTCACATTTTTTACTTGATAAATTATCAATAATTGAATAGTTATTTGTCGGAGTGTAACTTTATCGATCATGTCAAGTACTAGTGAGGATGAGGAAGACATAATTGCATGTTTTCTACGTCGTAGACAACGAATAATGCGCGGAAAATATAGGTGTCACCCATACATAGAGAAAAATGTAAGGTGCAGACTATTCGTAGCGGCTGAACAATTAAAAGTGACAGACAGAAAGTTTATAGCATTCTACAGAATGTCCAAAGAGTCATATGTGGAATTGGTGACGCTGGTTGCTCCATTTATACATAAGGTTGACACAAATATGAGGGAATGTGTGACTGCTGAAGAAAGAATACTCATAACTCTAAGGTATGTATTTATTGTCAAAATACAAAATTAGATATCAAGTAATTATTCCAGATTTTGCACATAGAACTGGTTGGCGTCAATGTCCTGTGTAAATTGCGTGTAGTAATTACCAGCGGATGTTGGCGGCGCACTAATATTGCTGCCTGACTGGTGAGAGATTAGTGAAATGCTGGAATGTGGCGACGCTGGTGTGACATCTGATGTGCCTGATATTTCATCAATAAGAGTAAAAACTTTGCGTTTAAATTGTTTGATTTGTGAATCACTGAGTTCTTCCAACTCTGTATCAAGCTAAGAAAGGAACATTTTCAAAGCTTCTTTCTTGTTACTATCGTTTGCGGTAGTACTATTTTCAAGTCGTGCTGTTTTTTGCCTTAAAATATGCAGCAAAACATTGATCTGCTTCGACAGCGGCTTTTTTCTTCTGCGTTAGGTCGTTTTTTTACCTTCATTCGGAATGGACGATGGCTGTGAGCTGGTATGAGGTGTATTGGTATGATTGGGATGACCGGGAAGTATTAACCTGTACTAATGACGGCGATTCAATTGAAGGATCATCTGAATATCTTCCAATATTTGTGATTTCAATAAAGTTTCGTCGGTATTTACGTCGCTACAGTTAGGAACCTCTGGTAAATTTCCTGTAGAAGGAGGAGCTGATGTTCTTTACAAACGGCCAAACAAAACTGCATGGCCTCTGCCAGGTAGTAGGCCTTCTTCTTAGCGCCAATCCCGAAGGTGAAGGTTTGATTTTTTCGCATGAATACTGTCCGGAGATTACGCCACTTGTCTTTGCATTCCGCAGCTGAAAAAGAAAAAAAGGGATAGCAAAACTTGAATCGGTTGGCCGATGTAAGTTGTAGTATAAAGTAGAAATGCACAATATTGTACGTGTGATAAGTACACTAAGTATTTATATATAATTTATGAAAACCCGTCAGTAATTATGCTTGTTACATTCAAGCGTTTTGTTACAGGTATTTGGCTACAGGATGTTCATTTTGTCGCTCTCTCTTTATATTTTGCAAGAGGCGAGAGTACAGTTGGAGTCATTATTAAAGAAACCACGAAAATCATTTGGAATGCATTGCAAGCAACTTACATGCCGGTACCAATAGGTGACCAATGGAAAGTAATTGCCGAACGTTTTGAGACATTGTGGAACTTACCAAATTGCCTTGGGCGTTTAGACGGAAAGCATATCCGCATTGAGAAATATCCAAATGCTGGTTCAGAAAATGTTAACTATAAAAGTTTTCAATTCAATAATCTTACTCGGATGCTGTGATGTGATGGTGCTTTCACTATGATAGATCCAGGATATGCTGGACTAAATAGCGATATAGGTAGGTGTTTACAAGGTCAGTGCCATGCGATACTGGCTCAACCATGGTGCTTTTCAAACTCCGCCACCCCCACCCCACATTGCGATACGACGACATACAAAGACCATTCCCTTACTACTTCTTTGGCAGATGAAGCGTTTCCACTAGCACGCAATGTAATGAGACCATACAATGGAAAATCACTCAATGATGTAAAAAGAATATTTAACTAACTACAGATTAAGCCGAGGAAGAAAATCTATTGAATGCACGTTTGGTATGGCTACTGAAAAGTTTTGCAGTGTTAAATGGTCCCATAAGATGTCGCAATGCAGAAACAGTAATCGACATCGTAAAAGCCGCTTGTATCCTACACAATTACGTACGTAAAAGAGAAAGTATCGACTATACGCCGGCTACAGTGGAAATAGCTGAAGGACCATGCCCAAGACAGCATCCAATCACTGAACGCTCTTCGGCAGTTACTGTGAGACAATATTTGGCAAGTTACTTCATTTCTCCTCAAGCATCTCTGCCCTGGCAGTGGGAAAAAGCTATAGAATAAATCATTCTTCCAAGTGAAACATCATTGATTGCAAGATGTCGGTTTTGCAAGCCTATAAGGACTCAAGTAAACTGTCCAAAACATACTTCAATAAAACTTTTGTACATTAAATTATAACTATATTTTGGTAACTGACTTATTATTAATTTCTTTTTTCATTTTAAAATTATAATACAGAATGTCCCATAAAATAAAGAGCCAAAATCCATGATATTTTAAATGGTTAAAATATTTTACATTACCGCCATTATGAAACGGTAAAAAAATGTTTTATTTTTCTCAAGACTGTATTATCAACCGCATGAATTTTAGTTTCTCACATATACTATAGTACAGATAAAGTATGGTGGTCATGAAAAAATTCTAATTTTTTAAACGGTTTAAACTGTCAAATTATCGATGATAACGATAGGTCTTGAGATATCAACACTAAACATTTTTGCTTATTTTGACTGAAAAACCATATCGTCGTTTGGCTGGCACTACTTTTCACAACGGGACACCCTGCACATATCTGCTATCAATTACCTGTCATGTTCATTGCTACTCCAATCTCGTGCCAAGCCTTGTCAGTTATATCCTTTCTAGAATATCCTGGTAATTTGTAATTATACAACACTTCGTACTTTTCGACCTCTGCTACAAGTTTTAAATTCAACTCTTGATCACCCATCTTGCACTCACAAACATGTGAAACTATGCAACGCAACTGTTTGGTGACAAGAAAATACGGGTCGCATGCGACCAGTCGGCAACTGATTTCAAAACTGTGTTGCAGTTTAGTCAGCCCGTGTGTTGATCCCCACTCCAGCACACGTCCAAGGTCAACAAACAGTTGCGTCTGCAACCGATTTGAAACTATAGTCGCAAACCGGTCGACCCGTGTGTGGTAGGCCTTACTGGTTCAAAAATGGTAGCCGAAAAACTGAATTAACGTATGTCTGTTTACAAAATGTAACAAATTATTTTTACATTATATGACATAAAAATATGTCCTATAATTTTTAATTTCCTTAAAAGCTTTGAATGACCTCTGAATTACCCATAATCTTACCTTTCATTGATTTTTGCTCGTACAGATGCTCGAATTGTAGTCCGTCATTTGCTAAACACAGTTCTAATCCCGGAACTTAACACATTGACTGCGGTAAAAAATATTTAAAAACTTACCAGATAACTGAAAAAATATTATTGTGCATATAATCTTACGTTTTGGTGGTGTTATGAAGGAATGGTGGTTGAAAATCGGGCTCCCGTCAGTTTTTTTGGAGGTTTTTTTCAATTTTGAAAATCACGGTCACCGGTGACCGCGCCGCATCCCCACGTACGCCACTATGTATTGCGCCAGCGTCACAGCATGGTCCCGACCGCTACACACCGAGTATAACTCCAACACTATGTTTGAAACTGTCCGTAGTATGTTACAAATAATCTAACCTATATTGTCTTCAGTATTTATTCAACTAAAAAAGTTTTACTTATTTACACTATTTACACAGGTTTAGTTTTTTATTCATGATACTTTTCGAAGCAAGCGCCGAAGCACAGGCCAGGCTTATCTGGACAAGTTGCACAGAACCAAGGTGTTTTCTTATTGCGTGTGGGTCTGACAACAGATTCGACAGTTTTTTTCTTTGAATTCTGTTCGCTGCAGTTCGGCCTTCAATTTTTTGAGTTTGATGCATCCCAAGTCGCGCTCGTTTTTTGACCGGGGCTCTCAACAGCAACGTCCAGAGGTGGCAAAAGTGATCGAATGACTTCAAGTCTGAACTCATAGAAGTTTATTTTTCGCTGGTATTTGTTGTGTAGGTTGGTGTGCATTTAGAAGCATCATTTGTAGGATGTGGATGAAGATTTTCTTATACCAGCGCATTGTCTTTCTTTCACAGGGATAATAAGACAGTAACTGGTCAGCCCTATCCACACCACTCATTTACGCGTTATACTGTATGATGGAAGTGGCTTTTTCAAAGTAGTTTTATGTTTGGTAATAAAGTCCACCATTTCATTTTCAAATTCGGTGCTTTATATAGGTCCACAACACTTTTGTCACGCCACTTACCGATCATTACGCTGTTTCCCAATATCGTGCCACTGTTTCACCTCTTTTGAGTTTAGCACTCTGTATGTCATTTGGGACATTTTTCCTATCGAGGCGCAAAGTCCCGGTTGCAATAGGTATTCCGTGCAAGGAGATTTTTGAGGCCAGCAAGTAACTAATTGTAAAAAGTTATCCATGAAAATGGAGTGGCCATTATTATTTAAGTTTTCCTGTAACAAATACAAATAAAACAACCTTCTCTGTGTGACCTTTCCCCCCTACTTCCAAATCTGATGAGCCACCATATAACGTGAAATTTTAGAATCAGTCCAGAGTGTTCTGTCAGTGAGTACAACTTCACACCATACTTATGGCGCTTTCCTTTTATGTACTGGCGAAAATGTAGACGGCCTCGCCAAAGAATCACATCGCCTCATCTAAAGAAAGTTCCTTTTGTGGATAGTAAATGTCATTCATTTTGTTTATTAAAATGACCAACAACAAATTTGATTTTATCCATACTAGTTTCTTCCTGGTGGTTAGGATTGTGAAAATACAAACATCGTAGAATATTCAAAAATCTATCCCTCATGACATCACATGGCGGAAAACTTGTAAACTAAACAGCTTATCAGTCTTCCAATAGTCCTGGAGACGATTTTAGTCGAATTGTTCCAGTGTGCAAGAGAAGTCCGAATAAAGTGCAATAACTCGTCCATTGTAATGTCTTTCCATTTGTTTATTCGAGAATTTGGTGTCAGATCTGGTTTTTTGAACACTTCAAAAGCATAGGCATTTGAAAACTTGATTACGTTTTCTAAGAAAATGTGATCAAGCAAGAGCCTAAAATAATCTATTGGTTTACCTTGGCCAGGACAAGGTACTAGAAGTCCAGACAGGCGGACAAAAGTAATGGGTCTCAATCCGGAAGTTGTCAAAGCCCATACAGGGGGGCTGTGCCAATGTCTAGGTCATCATCGGAACTATAAGACACATCAGAGGATTCACTTGACAGATCATCAGAATCACCATCCACTAAATTCTGAATAGGATCCACATTTTGGTTTGCGAGAGGCACTTCATCGTCACTGTCGTCGGCACAGTGTGCACCACTTTGTGTCGAAGTTCCAGGAAGATCCATTTTCAATGAAGTAAACAATTCTAAGAACTATATTTACACTCACTAAGCACTCAACACTTCACTATTTCAAAGAGAAAAAGAAAAGAAACGGCGGTCGCCGGTGACCGCACCGCACTATGCCCGAGACCGAAACTAATACGTCCACTGACACGACCCGATGTCTAACTGAGAAGCTACGTAGTTTCACCCAGCTCAAACGAGTGGCTGAACCACACTGAAACTACAAACAGAGAGCGGTGCGCGCGGTCGCCGGTGACCGCCGCGCACTCTAGCGAGGGTATTTGGCGGTCACCGGTGACCGCGCCGCACTCTATGTGTTAAGCTATCTACAGCTCGCAACACTTCTTCGTGGCTGATTCGCATTCCGTATTCGCTGCATCATATCTTCGGGTGTTGTCGGTCGTAAAACATAAACTAAGTCTTTCAGCCTACTCCATAAGTAAAAGTCCATACAGGTCAAATCAGGGGATCTTGGTGGGTAGTTAACTGGACCACCTCTTCCAACCCATCTTCCAGGATATTGTTTATCAAGCGCTTGTCGCACGTTGTGCGAGTAGTGAGCCTGAGCACCGTCGTGCATAAACCACATATTGCCAACAACTTCGTCAGGTACATTATTAATAAGTTAGGCAAGTGATTAATTAAAAAATTGTTATAAGTCTCTCCATCTAGGTGTCCTTCAAAGAAAAATGGACCTACAATTCTCCTGCCAACAATACCACACCAAGTATTCACAGTCCAGTACCTCTGGTTGTCAACCTCTCGTATCCAGTGGGGGTTCTCATGAGCCCAGTACCACATGTTGTGACGGTTAACTTCGCCGTTGCTCCGAAATGTAGCTTCGTCACACCATAGTAGATTGCGAAAAAATGTTCATTTTGTAGCAACTTTTCTCTAGCCCACAAACAAAAATTCATTCTTTGAATGCCATCATCACCATGAAGTTCTTGGTGCTGGGACATCTTGTAGGGATGCATTTTATTGTCTTTCAGGATCCTCACCACTAAACTTTGGCTCATACCAGAATCAATAGCTATTCTTCTGGAAGAATCATTTGGGTTTAGTTGCACCGCCGCCAATACTTGAATCGCTTATTTATGAAAGGCCTCTAGTCACAAAAAGTAAACTTTCGGGAAATTAAAAAAACCTTATATTTTCACTAATATCATGTATTGAAGCTATTTTGTTTTTGCTATGTTTTAAGGGGTTGGTATTGAGATTAACACAGTTTTACATTTTAATCTATTGTTTTGTATTTTATATCTTTTTAAAAAAATGCCTGACAAGAGGCCTTTCATAAATAATTATCGATTATTGATAAAATAAAATAAAATAAAATTACTAGGAAAATCACTACTTATCATTATATTATTGACATTTTTATTGATAAATGTGATCACACTAAACAATTAGTTTAAATAAACAGAAATAAGCAAAATCAAAAGAACTCAGCTACTTTTTTTCTTCCGTAGGCCATTAAAATAGTTCATTATAAAACCATACGTGTTCTTGAGGAATGTACTGCACAAGTTTCCTTATATCATTCATTTTATTTGTTTGAATTGGAACTTTGGCTTCTTATGCTTTTTTTGTTGGTGGAAAGATGTTGATATCGGTATTACGATCAGCTAGTTTGAATGTTTTGGTATTGATTCCACCAATAAAATCTGATGCTGTGATTTCTCCTTTCTTGGAATAGTGACATATGAATTCATTGAAGGACAATTTTATAAAATATTCCCTTTTTCCTTTTATTTCATGCTTGCTTTCTTCAGAGACTGTGCATTTTTTATAGAATTTAGGCCACTAGCTTTGAAAATAGTAAACATCATCAGATTTTATCAATTCCACAGTGAATTTGCCCTGTGTAGTTGCTAGTAATGCAATTGCTGCAACTTCTTTTATTGTGTAATATCTCTCATGTTTCCTTAAATTTCTTTTTACAAGGCCAAAAACCCTATCACAGGGTAATTAGGAATGACCCCTTATTGATAGTCTAAAAACTACTTTTTTAAACCTGCCACTGCTCTCAGCATTGTGTGATTTTTGTTTTGCCCTGTACAGTTGTCACTGTAAAGGTACAGTTCGTCGACACTTGCAGGCACATTATCATTTATGTATTTCATTATGAAGGAGCAAACTTCATTGCTCCCTTTTCCAGCAGTACCTTGGTGGTATAAATTCCCTGAGGTAATATACTTCCTGCACTGGAATCGTGGGCAACGATATGTTTGCCATGTACTCAAAACATAAAAGCATGGCATTCTCATGTGCTGCACAGTATTCTTCAGTGTCACGAAGTGAGGCATAAAATGTATTGCTTCGCCTCTTGTGCACCATCAACTGTGTGCAACAGCAACTCGTTTTGCTGTATTATTAAGCTGGGGTTTTTTTAATTATAACACAGAGCTGCTCACATTCACAGCATGTGTCAATTTGGGGCCTTCCGAATCTATAGTTAAAGTTAACACTTTGAGTGCTGGCCCTAATGAACATGTAATTCTGTAGAATGCTGGGCGTTTTTGGTGGTTTTCAAAAATTTATTAAAAAAAAGTATTTAAGGTATAAGAAAAATACTTACATGCCCTAATTCAGCTTACGTTCGTCTTCTTTTAACGTGAGATTGTTGGTGTTATTTTAAAAAACTACACATAAAAAATGTTTTTGAAAAACATATACTTTTAAAAAGAAAAAATTATTTTTTGAGACAGTATTTTCATCTAACAAACTAAACTAAGCATATATACAATTTTTTACAATGACCCATTAACAAACATAAACTATCCTTTGAATAATACAAATCATGTTTTCATATTTTGTAGTTTTTTGACAAAAAAAACTATGCCGACATTTTGATGCGTCGTCATTACTTTCGCCATCACTATCGTTTTCAGCATCTGTAACATAATAATATACTATGTACAATATGAATATATTTTCATTTTATTCATATGAATGGAATATTTGTTGAATAAAATTAATTTATTATAATGCGAATTATAGTTTGATTCAAGAAAACAATAAAATAACCAAACTTTTAGACTGATGTTTATGTTATAAATATACTTATTCTTACCTGAAATATGTGTCTCATCTTCTTCCATGAAAGGAGGATCAATGTCAGAATCGTCAAAAATACTATCAACACCAATAAAACTATCTTCATCTAATACATCGCAACGTCGTTCAAGCTGCGAGAAGCCATGATTGCGCCATCGACTGCCGGCTGCAACGAACATCACGTCAGCGGCACGTAAACAAAGCAACCGAAGTTGCTTTGTCATCAAGCTCATTCAATACATCTGACGCTATCTAGCGGTGAATTGTGTTACTAAAAACCCAAATAACATTGTAGAGTAGGCAAAACCCAGTTAAATACGGACAATGTAATATAATACCAATTGAAATGACAACCACGTAAAACTACGGGATTAGCATTCTTCGGAAGTTTCGCTGTTCCTCAAAATTACGGGATTAGCACTCTAAGTGTTAAAGTGTTCTTTAAAATAGGGTAAACTATACAGTAGTTGGCACCTTTAGCTGCTAATATGATTAATTTTTATTCGTTTAAATTTTATCGGTTTATCACATTTTCTTTTAACTGTGGTACCAATTAAATCATTACAATAGACTATTGTGATCATCAAAATAACAACTTTCAAAATTTAAAAAAGATTTAATTTTAATGAATTTTATAAAAAGTAAAAACAATTTTACAGTTATTGGCACCCATTTCATAGTACTTGTCATAGCCAAGCATAGTTATTGGCACCCTATGACAATGACTAAAAAGTTAAATTGTAGACTTTGTATTATACTTCATAGTTCATCAATAAACTCATCATATCAACATATTTGAATGCTTTCACTGAATTTAAATAAAAACACAATAATTTAGGCCTTAATAATTTTGTACTACCCAATTGTTTACTGGTAGGGCCTTAATGTATTTGCTTAGGCATTCAAATTTTGAAAAAAAAAAAAAAAAAAAATACAAGTCCACAGGAACTGGTGTGTGGCAAAAAAACGGTGTGTTTCGGAGGTGAAAAAAGGTATAAAACGAAGTTTTAGAAGAAAGTTGTCGAATGATAAAATAAAATAGCGTGGACGCGAACCGCGCCTACCGGCCCCTGCCCGAGAGTCCGCCTTGAGGAAGGCGGTCCCTGTCAAAGGCTGGGACGCGGGGCTCGAGGCTCCAGCGTCGCACGCGCTCTCCGGAGTCCGCTGGGAATAATGGAATAGGACTTCGGTTCTATTTTGTTGGTTTTAAGAATCCGAAGTAATGTTTATAATAGGTTAAGATCACTATTAATAATATCGTTATTAAATTCAACACAAGTTGCACAGACAAACACAGGGTCCAACTCATCAAATTCAAAATCAATTGGCAAACATTCTTTATGATAAATCTTATCACACAGATCACATTCAAAATATGTGTCTTTAATGTTCGAACCGCACATGTAGCATAACCCACCCAGCTTTACTTTATTCCCTAAGTTTTTCATTAAAACATTTGGTTTGTTGACACTCTTTAGCAAGTCCAATTTCTGTCCATTTTCTTCTTTTACAACATTATTAGCAACTGTTTTATATTCCTTCTTAGGTGGCTTTGCTATGTTTTTTGAAGTTCCACATTTCTTCATCTTTGTCATGTTTTGTATCTGCCTTTTCTGGTTTTATTTTTTAATTTTATTATCTTCGCGGGTTTTTTTCCTTTCTGACTTCTTTCTCTCCTCTTCAGCCTTCTTTTCCCTTTTTTCCTCAAAGATGGATTTCCATTTTTTTTTATGTAATGACAAAGGAAACTCTCTCCGTCTCCCTTTTTCCTTTCCTTTTTGGCGTTTCCGGCCACAATAGTATTTCTGCTATTGTGGATTGCGATGACTGTGGATTTTCAAGAGGGGTTTTGTTAGGTTGTGTAGGTGTTGAGTAGCACTGTTGGTTTTCCCTTGACTTAGTAGGTGTTGCATAGCTGTGGTCCATTCCAAAAGGATTTTCATTTTTTAGGATTCCATGGCTTGTGGATGGAAGTGCATTTGCGTTATTTTCTGCTGGTATATCAATAATTACATTAGTCTGATCACAATTTTCACTTTCACTCCTCTTGAATTCATCCCACACCCTATAGAGTGTATAAAAGAGGGGGTGTTCTGTATTTTTGTTGACCTCAGAATCGATGTTAACAAATTTGTCAAGGATTTCATCGCCTACAATTCCTTCGAACTGTTCAAGGGTGATGGTTTGGTTGGGTGTGCTGCTCTTGTCAACTATTTTACGTTCTTTTCCAAGACACTTTGAAAAGTCTATGGCATCCGATTTCCATGGATAAAGGCCACAAGCCTTAAATCCATTCTTTAGGGTTTCGGGTTTTATCGCTTCTACGACTTCCTTTAAAAGGGGTGCAACGCATTCCCTGGTGACTGCCTCCGTAGGATGATTTTTTCTATATTTTATCAAAGCTTGCTTTCAGCCAGCTTTTATTGGTCGAAATGCAGCAACGTCTGCAGGTTGCAAAATACGTGTTGCATTTGGATACAAAGCTACTAAAATTATCTGTAGCTCACTGCACAGGGTACTCAATTGATATGATAAATGACTCTTATGCCCATCCACGAATAAGATTACAGGCAAAGTAACCTTATTTTCTATCAAATAAGTGTTGAAGACGTTGCCTATATACTCATAAAAAAGCTCAGCTTTCATCCAGCCATTATCACTGTGGCCGATGCCCCAATCGTCTGGGACAGAATTAACAATAGCAGATGGCAACCGTTGGTAGGGATAGATAAGCATAGGTGGAACAACTTTACCAGACGCTGAAAATGTAAACATAGCAGTAACCGCAGACTTCGCCTTTCCTTTGTCTATTTCGTATACATTTTTGGAACCAAGTGGAGCTAAAACCTTTGAATTTTTCGGGCACATTTGAAAATTTGTTTCGTCTCCATTGAATATTCTGTCCGGGTTTTTTAAAATGTCCAAAACATTTTCTTCGCTGAGAACACTCTCAATATTGCTGAACCAATTCTTAATGTCCATTTCACTTACACAAGAACTAGCTGCCGTGACTGCTTCTGCGGTGCGTTGTGTAATTTTAGGGTGGCGACGAAGGAAGGCCTGATACCAACCAATACCAGGTAGGCTTTCTTTAAACGGGTTTGGTCTATTGTTCTGAGTCAAAAATTCCTGCACACTCAGCTGAATATCTTCTTTTCTTCTCGGAAATCCTTTTTTACTGCAATCGATTATCCATTTTTCAAGCAGATCTTCCTCTTCTTTGCTTAATATTGGCGGGAGGCCTCGCTCAGCCCTAGTAAACTTTGAGCTTAATCGGAACTGGATTGTCGCACGAGGAATTCCATATTTCTTTGAAGCCGCTTTTTTCGATAGCAATCCATTTTTTACATCATTCAATGCTGCTTGAAGAGCCTCAGGCTTATACCGCTCTTTTGGCATCCTTGGCAGATTTAAAATCTGGAAAAAACATCGAGATATTAGGCGTATTGTAAAGGAATAGGCTATGTTGCTTGGAGATGTATACTTGAATTAAAAATTAAACAAACCTGGAAAATACATGAAATCATATGGTTTCTGTATGAACCATACAGCAATCATATGATTTAATTCATTTTTCATGGTTGTTTTACTTTTAATTCAGTAAAACATAAGTGTTTTTTAACTTTAAAAGAAAAGTGTAATTAATTAATGTGATTCTTCTGAGGGCTCAGTAATTGGCATGCCAATAACTATATCTTGACCCAGTGCCAAGTACTGTGTTGTTACAGTTATTGGCATGCCAGGTCATAACAAAAACACCATGCCAACTACTGTAAAATGTTATACTAATTAGAATTTGATTGGTTATTTAACATTCACATAATATCTTTGGTAACCCTAACATAAAAAATTCATTAAGTTTTAAATCTGTTAAAATTGCAGTAGCCGTCCTGGGTATGACGTTAAACTGCCTCTTCCCACCTAACCATTCCCTAATTCCTACCAAATCCTCCTCCAGGGTCTATAAGTACCCGTCCCTCTGACCGTTCCAGTGCATGGCTCGCTGGGAGTGCTTAAGCCGGCACTAGATGCCTATCTGGTGTCGGTGAGAGCTGATGTTGAGCTTGTCTCTGCCGAGGCGTAGGTCATGTACTGGTTCAGAAGCCAGCCACTTCGGTCCTTGGTCAGGAAGTGTTCAGTAGGCAGGGGTGTCGGAGCCCCTGTTGCCACGTGCGAGTCCAAGTTGTGCGCGTATTCCCCGACTTGGTAATCGATGGAAACCGGGGCCTCGGGGAACTGAGGTAGGGTTGTCCCCCAAGCTACGGTTTTGTGGGACACCCGAGGGCATGCCCGCTCCCGGTGAATCGGCCCGCACTACTAAACACGATTGCGCTGGTGACCTTATCTATGGAAACTCAAACCACCCCACCCTTAGGGCAAGAATTCGGAGTAAGAGATCCTAATGATCCAGAGAAAAAGCGACAGTTGTCGGATTCTGAAAATGAATCATACCATAAAACAAAGGAAAGTGGAAGAAAAAAGTAAACGCAGAAAATATGAACGTTCCAACTCCACTATACCTAATCGTTAGCCATAAGGATGAGGGCAAAACTCTAACGAAGGTTAGTCCTTTCTTAATAAACAAAGCTTTAGTTTCCTCAGGCGGTCAGCCTAAATCTGTAAGCAAACTGAGAAATGGAACTATCTTGGTGGAGGCTGCAAACTACATCCAAGCCAGGAAGTTCCTTCAGATGACAAGCTTTTTTGATCAGGTGGAAGTCGTCGTTCAACCGCACTCCTCACTGAACACCTCCAAGGGGATCGTCTTCTGCCGTGACCTGATGGAGTGTAGTGAGGAAGAACTCCAAGGACGAGCTGCAGTGTGAAATGGTAACCGATGTGGTTAGGATGCTTCGGACGGAGAATGGGAAAAAAGGTTCCTACTCCTGGTCTAATTCTGAACCTTTGCTTTTCCCCAACCTCCAAAAAACTATTAAGGCTGGGTACTTGTCCCTGACTGTACGGCCATACTTTAAAAAATCCGCAGCGGTGTTTCCGTTGTCAGAGATTCGGGCACTCTACTAAGACGTGCTCGGGCCCTGAGACTTGTTTCCCGTTGCGGCGATGAAGGCCACCAAGAGGAAGGTTGCAAGAACGACGTCAGATGCGTGAACTGTAAGGGCAAAACACGCGGCCACTTCGAAGGAGTGTAGAGTTTTTACTTAGAGGAAAAGGAAGTATTGAAGATCGTTTACTCTTAACAAACTCTCCTTTAACGAAGCCCGCAAAGAGTACAGGAGAAGAATCGCTCCAACCCCTAAAAAGGGAGTCTCATACTCCGAAGCTGCTTCAGCCCCAGTCCAATCCGCACAGTGCCCGTCATGTACCGCCTTGGAGGGTATGGTGCTCAATTTAACAGAGCAGGTTGCTGCTTTGGTTAAGCAGCTTGCAGCCGGTACCGGACAACATCCGTTGGCATCCACCAGCAATCCTTCCCAAAGCAGTCCACACGCCCCATACAAAGTCCAGCACACAGATTCAAGCTCGCTCAACAGTTACTCCTACTTTCAGAGATAAGGTGCAAACAAAATACGAAACCCCGCATTATCTTTGGAATAGAGGAAAAAACTCGCCGACAAACTAAAAAGAACATACAAGCAAAATCAGAACATAGATCTAAATTCTTAGTGAAAAAGACTAATCCATCCTCGTCCAGAATCCTCCCAATTATCACTTGATGATGATATGGTTGAGGACCCTTTGGATATACAGACAGAGTTCCAAACTGTTCAAGGTAACTTCCGTCCTGTATCTAAACAAAGAAAAAAAATTACGATGAACTAGCAAAAAAATAAAAATATATAATATAATATAAAATGCTATATTACAATGGAATATTAATGGTTTGATGAAGCCACTTTGAAGACTTCAAATTACTTCTAAAGACAAAAAAACCTAAAGTTATTTGCCTACAAGAGACAAAATTTGTCTCCTCATACTCGTTTCAAACAAAATGGTTATGACATCTTTCGCCTAGATCATCACCAACAAATTGCCTGTGGAGGTGTGGCTATTCTAGCAGATTCTTCTGTTAATGCTAGAGCCTTGAACATTGTCACAAACCTCCAGGCAGTAGCATTATCAATCTATGTTCCGTTTAAATTAACCATCTGCTCCATATATATTCCACCTTCCCCTTTTGATTTATCTCTTGATGATCTACGTGATCTGTACAGCCAACTCCCTTCTCCTTTCTTGATGGTTGGTGATTTCAATGCACACCATCGCTCTTGGGGTTCCAGCCATTCTGATCGGAGGGGTAACATGGTTGCGGGATTGTGGGATGAAGTGGCAGCGGTCATTCTCAATGACGAGTCGGCCACTTACATGTGCCCTAGGACTGGCATAATGGTCGGCAATCGACCTGTCAGTCTGCAGTCCGGTCGTGGCAACTCGAGTGCATTGGTCCGTACTTCCCGACCTGTCAGGGAGTGAACCATGCGCCCATTGCCGTGGCTTTTCAATCCTTTCCGTCTTTGACAGGCAAGTGTCCCAGGTGGAAAATTAAGAGGGCTGACTGGAACGAGTACAAAAAGAACATAGTTTCTCAAACTACTAATATCGAATTAAATGACATAAATACAGCCACTGAATTATTTACATCTAATATTTATAACATCCGCAGAGCGAAGCATTCCAAAATCCTCGGGTTCACCAAACAAACGCCAGGTTTCTTGGTGGTCTGAAGAATGTTCGGCGGCTCTAAAGGAACGTCGAAAATTGTTTAAGACAATTCAACAGATCACCGAATGAAGAAAATTTAAGTAGGTACAGAAGAGCACGGGCAAAAGCAAGACAGGTTTTTTAGACAAAGACGGCGGCAGTCCCTGGCTGGACTACACAGATCAAATAAAACGTACTACTCCTGCATCTGATGTTTGGAGGAAGCTTCGATCTGTTTGCTGTAAGACCTCCCCACCTGCTCTTATTGCTCTGAAAAATGGTACCGATGTGGTAACTGATCCCTTGACAGTTTCTAATTTACTCGGCTCACATTTTGCGGAAATTTCAAAAACGTCATCTTACAATAGGAAGTTTCAAAATTTCAAAACAAATACAGAAAGGACATGCTCTAAATTTAAATATTAATAACACTCTCCTTTAAACCTTCCCTTTACCATTGATGAACTCGATTCATCACTAAAGGCGACATCAAATTCTGCTCCAGGTCCCGATAACATACATTATGCCATGTTGCGGAACCTGACGGAGGATGGAAAAACAAGATCTTCTAAAATTATATAATAGAATATAATTTAGAACACACATTCCCTAATTCTTGGCGTCGCTCACACATTATCGCTCTCCAAAAACCGGGCCAAGATAGAACTTCTCCAGGAAGCTATAGACCAATTTCGCTTACTAGCAGTCTCTGCAAAGTACTGGAAAGGATGGTCAACAGACGTCTTGTTTGGTTCTGGAGAAAAATAATCTTCTTTCACCTTCCCAGTGCGGATTCCGACAAGGCCGGTCTACAAGTGACCATCTACTTGCCTTGGAATCGGCAATCCTGAATTCCTTTATTGAAAGAAAACAGTTGATCGCGGTATTCTTCGACATTTCCAAGGCTTATGACAAAGCTTGGAGAAGGGGATATTAAATGCTTTAATATCTTGGGGTGTAGGGGCCACATGGTTTCTTTCATACAGGGCTTCTTGTCGGGAAAGAACCATACAGGTCAAACTTGGGACAACCATTTTCCGATTCATTCACGCTGGAAAATGGTATTCCACAAGGTAGCGTTCTAAGCTGTACTCTGTTTGCCATTGCAATCAATAACATATCGTCTTGCGTTACCCCTCCTGTGCGCTGTTCTTTGTTTGTAGATGATTTCTCTATTTACATCTCTACAAAGAAGCTAGCGGTGGGGGAGAGAGCTTTACAGCTTACCATCAACAGGCTTGAGCAGTGGTGCGGAGTTACGGGTTTTTCTTTTTCGCCACCTAAAACAAAAGCCATCGTTTTCTCCAGAATGCGTACTGTTGAGCAGCCAACGCTCTCTTTGCTGGGTCAGACAATCACTACCTGTGACAATATCAGATTCCTGGGTCTCACATTTGATACCCGGCTAACTTGGGTGCCTCACCTGAAAGATCTAAAAAAATCGATGCGTGAAGCGCTTGAACATACTGAGAGCTTTAAGCGGAACAAAATGGGGGCTGACAGGACATGCATGCTCAGGTTCTACAAAGCCACCATCCGTTCCTGTCTAGATTATGGATGTCAAGCATATGGGTCCGCAAGACCCAGTGCTCTCAAAATGCTTGACCCAGTCCATAATTCTGCTTTAAGACTGGCCACTGGGAGCTTTTCGATCTTCTCCTATTAACAGTCTTCTCGCAGAAACGGGAGAACCCCCTCTTTCGCATAGACGACAACAACTGTCCCTAAACTATGTTCACGCTCTTTCAGGGAAGCCAGAAAACCCTGCGTTTTGAACCGGTCCTGCGAAATCCACTCTATAATTCTTTCCTAGCGAGACCAAATCTTCCTTCACCCTTAGGCGTTAGGGCCAAATCCTACGCTTATGAAATAGGCCTAAACGATTACCAGTTTAAAGTCGTTCATCAATGTGATATCCCACCCTGGAGCGTCTCAATGCCAAAAATTATTTTAAATCTCTGTAGGTTTAAAAAAGTCTCCCACTCCAGAAACAGTCTACCAACAAGAATTCCCGTCAAATACTAGGCAGCCTCGCACCTTGCGATGTTGTCTACACTGACGGGTCACAAAGGAACGTTGTAGGAACTGGATGTGCTTTCGTCACTGGGGTAAGACGATACGGATTTCGTCTCCCCAACGACTCTTCTATTTTCACGGCCGAATTAACAGCCATCCAAAAGGCCCTAAATATAACTTTTCCTATGACTAAAAAATTGGTTATCTGCAGCGACTCCCTTAGTGGTATACAAGCCATCAGCGACATGTTTTCAAAACACATCATCAATCCGCGAAATATGGCACTCTTTGTCTTCCCTTCAGTCCGAAGGTGTTGCTGTCTTCCTTGTCTGGGTACCTGGACACATTGGAGTATCCGGAAACGAGCTGGCAGATAGAGGAGCTAAGGAAGCATTACAACTCCAGCCTTACACCGCACGGATGATTTCTTCCGACATTATCCCGGTAGTGAAGGCCAAACTGAAAGCCAAATGGAATAGCGATTGGCGGGCAGTCGTCAACAACAAGTTACGGCTTATTAAAAGACTGCGTTGGACTCTGGGAAACAGCGAACCGCCTGAGTCGTCGTGAGGAGTTGTGTTGTGTCGCCTGCGGCTAGGCCACACGCTTCTCACACATGGCTTCCTCATGAGTAGAGATGATCCTCCGGTCTGCGACACATGTGACACTGTCATTACTGTCAAACATGTGCTTGTTGACTGCCCTCGCTATTCGGTACATAGGCGCAACTCGAATCTGCCGGCTTCGTTGAACGATATTCTTTGTGACGACGAGACGGTAACTCAAAGATTGCTGTTTTTCTGAATGCAACGTCGCCTGATTAATAAAATATAATTTTAAAATTTTAAATTTATTTATTCAGATTATCTATTGTTGTTAATATTTATAAATTTTTATTATTTATTTTATATATCATTATCTTGACAGCTGCCAAATTAGCCCCTTTACAGCTAACTTGGTGGCAGTAAATTGTGTTAAGTTTTTACAGTCTATTTAATTAATGTTATGTACCTTGTCCTTATTTATGTTCTATTTAATCTTTTTAGTCCTTATATAGGTTAAGACCTCTCTACAGTCTTTCCCTTGTCATATTTATTGTTATCTAGTTTTAAGTATAAATTATTTACTCACCTACTTGTCGTAATTCCTATTTTTGTTATATACAAATGTAATCTGTATGCACCTAATTGACACTACCAGATACGAGTAGGTGTCAATTCTTTCTTGAGGGCAATGATAACCTCAGCACCCAGTGCCAACAACTAAAAAACACATTTTACATTTTACAGTAGTTGGCACCCCCATAGTTCTTTTAATTTGAGGTTATGTACATTGAAAACACCCTGATTAGATCTACATTACCTCAACATAGAAGGGTAACTTAAATAATTAACAACAATTGTGTGGTGTGCTAGCTAAGACAGAGTTTGTGTAGCAACATTCTTAACGATTTATTAAGAAATAAGCAGATTTTTACATACCTTTTAATATTGTAGAGCAGCTCACTTAACCTTATAATCTTGAAGCTGAGACCACTAAAACCACATGGCAAACTCTACTGGTATTACAGTAACCTAGCAGAGGAACCAGTTTGGCCAACCTAAATGTTATTAAACTGAAAATTCCCACGGGGTGACAACTACTGTAGCAGTGCCAATAATTGTCTGGTTTACCCTTAGAGTTGTAATATGATTGGATCAACTGGACCACACGAGTGTGTGTGACTGTTGGAATTGTGGTCTTGTTGTAAATTCCAACTACTTGAGTAACTACACAATCGGCAATTGCTAATAATCTAATTCTTTCTTATTGTTAGGGCTAAATAACAAAAAACGTTTATACTTCTCATCCAAGCAACAGAGCAGGATGTCCTCGTATTTTGGCAGCGACAATCCACTTAGTTCTTTGGGCACACCGATGATAGGGCACGCAATAGTCTGTCTTGTGACACGGGGAGCGTTTGGACATGCCATTTCAAAATTACAACATATAAAAACACTTTATCAATGTTCATCACATCACTGTTTGATTGCACTAACAACGTAAGCACTAGCAGTAACGCGGATGATTTACAACTGACCGCCCGCGTGTCCCGTAGCCTGGACGAGTCTATCCGTCCAAGCGGAAGGGGAGTATGTTTTGAGGAGAGCTAACTAGTACCTTACTTTCGGCCTTTTGCGCGAATACAGTTTAGGATTATCTGTTCGGAAAGTATGTTTTCCGTGTTGGGAGAACAATTTTGAATGGTTTTCAGTCCATTAAAATATTAACTTACTAATTTTTAGATTGAGGCATATATTTAAAAATCGTTAAAAATCATGAAAGATCGTTTTTTTACAAAAACGCCTCAACTTCAGGCCTTTTGCGCGGTTTCAGTTTAAAAGGAATGAGTCTAAATTTTATTTATATTTATTAAGGCCACTCTTTAAACCCTTTTTTAACTATTAGACCCCAAAAAAATTAAAATTTGAATTTTTGCGTGTTTTCGAAAATTGCCAAAAATTTTTATTTTTTTTTCGTAACTTAAAATCGCCTTCTGCGCGATTTCAAATTTTGAAAATGATTTTATTTTATATTTTTTCCTTAATAATGACGTCTATGCGCAAGTTTTTTGCGCTATTAGAATTTGATTACTCCAAAAAAGGTTTTTTCGAGCCACCCTACTGTTTATAGCACAGAAGATAGTAAAGAAGATATCATGAAGGCTATGGATCTTTTTGACATGAAGAGACAGTTTTAAAAAATCTAAACGATTCTCAATTAGATTTTTAACAGTAAACATCATCAATTAACAATCAAATATAATTATTTTCCAAGGTAGAAGGTATATAGTTTTAACTGTGGTCATTTGTGTTTAGACTTTTTGTTCTTAAAGAAATGATTTGTGATACAGGAAGATCATTTTATCTCAAGTGTACGTTATTTTCTACTTTACATTTGTCAAGATCTAATGACTGGGAAATGGGTTTCTTGGATTTAATGACTTACAATTCAATACATAATAATGAAGAAAGTATCAACAACTTACTCTACATTGGTTCCAATACATTATTTGTTTCAACAGGATCTTATGAAATAGAAGATATTCAAGTACATTAATATTTAATTGAAAGAAATAGATCCAAATACAATAAACAAGTTAAGAGCCAACAACACTATATTCAAAAGTAAAGTATGGTGTTCTAAGAATATAGATGTTTCAAAACCTTACAATTTAGCCCTTCGTACGCTGAAAGCAAGTTATATAAAATTGCTCTAATGCTCAATAAATATTTCTTTTTAATTTTTTCAAAGTTATATTTTTAGGTTTATTGGTCTTTCAACTGATGAAAACACATGATAGTTTTCTGTTGCTTTTATTTTATTTACATATGAGAACAAATAATAATAATATAAAGTCCAATAAACTTTTCTGAAAGAAGCATAAGTTAGCACAGTAATTTATATTATTTATGCAATATTAGTAGATAATAAATGGAAGAAATCTATGACAAATATGGAATATATAAAAGAACACAAAATGGTACAAAAATAAAAAAGGCACTTTAATATTGGACTTGTATGTGGTAAATCTCAAAACACTCATCTGGGTGGAGGCTTGGTCTCACATGTTACATAGATAAATTGTATCTTTTCTCAAACCCCTGTTCAAACAAACCACACATCTGGCTGATCCCTTTTCCCTTTTCTTGATGAAATGCATTTTTCATCCAGGCTATGTTCAGGAGGTCCTTAAAAAGGTCGTCAACGTCTCCTTGGGTTGGCTGAGCTCTCATCTTATCTGCCACTAGTGCTCTCACTAAACTCTTTCTATAACCTAAGTGGCTTAGAGGTTTTTTCTGACTGTCGTTTTGCACTTGTTTGCACAACAAATACGAGTCAATAATGCAAACCTCTAGAAGCCAGAAAACATTTTTCTCTACCTCTCCTTTGTACGTCGCATGAATTCATATAAGGATATAAAATGATCACTCCGATCCACAGCCCGTCCTAGGTATTACGTTACACAGCCTAATCCCAACTAACCATTCCCTACTTCCTACCAAATCCCCCTCAAGGGCCTTATAAGTACCCGTTCTCTGACCGTTCCATTACATGGCTCGCTGGGAGTGCTTAAGTCGGTGCTAGATGCCCTATCTAGTGTCGGTTAGAGCTGATGTGAGCTTGTCTCTGCCGAGGCGTAAGTCATGTACTGGTTCAGAAGCCAGTCACTTCGGTCCTTGGTCAGGAAGTCTTCAGTAGGCAGGGGTGTCGGAGCCCCTGTTGCCACGTGCGAGTCCAAGTTGTGCACGTATTCCCGACTTGGTGATCGATGGAAACCGGGCCTCGGGGAACTGAGGTAGGGTTGTACCCCAAGCTACGGTCTGTGGGACACCCGAGGGCATGCCCGCTCTCGATGAATCGGCCCGCAATACTAAACACGATGCGCTGGTGACCTTATTTATGGAAACCCAAACCACCCCACCCTTAGGGCAAACCCCAAGCTACGGTCTGTGGGACACCCGAGGGCATGCCCGCTCTCGGTGAATCGGCCCGCAATACTAAACACGATGCGCTGGTGACCTTATTTATGGGAACCCAAACCACCCCACCCTTAGGGCAAGAATGCGAAGGAAGAGATCTTAATGATCCAGATAAAAAGCGACAGTTGTGAGATTCTGAAAATGAATCATATATCAAACAAAGGAAAGTGGAAGAAAAAGTAAGAACTGAAAATATGAAAATTCCAACTCCACTATACCTAATCGTGAGTCAAAAGTATAAGGGCAAAACTCTAACGAAGGTTAGTCCTTTCCTTATTAACAAAGCGTTTGTTTCATCAGGTGGTCAGCCTAAATCTATAAGCAAATTAAGGAATGAAACTATCTTGGTGGAGGCTGCGAAGTACATCCAAGCCAAAAAATTCCTTCAGATGACGAGTTTTTTCGATCAGGTGGAAGTCGTCGTTCAACCGCACTCCTCACTGAACACTTTCAAGGGAATCGTCTTCTGCCGTGACCTGATGGAGTGTAGTAAGGATGAAATTGAGGATGAGCTGCAATATTAAATGGTAACCGATGTGGTCAGGATGCTTCGGACGGAGAATGGGAGGAAGGTTCCTACTCCTGGTCTAATTCTGACCCTTGCATTTCCCCAACGCCCAAAAACTATTAAGGCTGGATGCTTATCCCTGACTGTACGGCCTTACTTCAAAAATTCACAGCGGTTTTTCCGTTGTCATAGATTCGCGCACTCTACTAAGACGTGTTCGGGCCCTGAGACATGTTCCCGTTGCGGCAAAGAAGGCCACCAAGAAGATGGTTGCAAGAACGACGTCAGATGCGTGAACTGCAAGGGTAAACACTTGGCCACCTCGAAGGAGTACAGAGTTTACCTAGAGGAAAAGGAAGTATTGAAGATCATCAGTCTAAACAAACTCTCCTTTAACCCTTTTACCGCCAGGCCGCAAGCCACACTTGGCGCGTCGACCGCCAACGATATCTGTATGAGTAGTTGCGTCGACCGCCAAGCCTCTGTCTGGGAGCGTGTCGCTACTCCGCCACGGCATTTTGCTCAGTTTTACACATGTTTACATTATCACTTATATTTTCGTTAATTACAAAGATAAAACGATGTTGTTGGTATCGTTTTCTTTATTTTTAAATGCGCTAACTTTCTATGTGTAGATGTTGGCTGTAATACATTTGTAAATACTTAATTTTTTAACTTAATTTTTATTTCTTTTTTTAATACAAACAAATATTAACTTTGAAGTGTTATAAGTCCCAAAGTTTGTTCTTTTTACCACAAAATCTTTATGCAATACTATTTTAAATTTAAGGGGAGCACTTCGCCCTATCTTCGTAATGTTAACCATAGGTACACTTATCTCAAGAAACTACTTGAGGTATCTTCATAATTCTTTTTTTCATTTAAAGAGGGCTTCTAGGGGAACACGTGGAACCAAAAAAAAATTTTTTTTTGGCATATACCCTAAAAGTTATATATTTTTGTTTTAACGCTTGTCAAAAACCTATATAAATATGTGTATATGTATGTATATAAATATTGAACTCAGTGAAATGTGATGTTTTTAGTGGTTCCACATATGTAAAACAGTGCTACAAACATACAAAAAAAATTTCATATTCCTACCATTTGTAGTTTTTGAGAAAAATGTACTTTTGTATTGAAAACCGCAACTTTCGGAAAAAAACACAAAAAACGGAAAAAATACTGCTTTATTACCTTTTTTCAGTACATTCCAGGTGCATAGGCTGGCTTGATCTCCTTCCTGCTCCTCATATTCATCCTCCAGACTTCTTTTTAGTAAGTTTTTTCTTCTGTCTAATTTTTTCTCTATATCTTCTTGAGCTTTCTCTGCCTTCCAAATTCGCCGCCGGTCAAGCTTTTCATTGCTGTAATAAAATGCTGCCCTGGTGTGACACTCCTATTTCTTGAAATACTTTGCATTTGCCAATGTAGCCATCATTAAAAGCTGTAACAGCTTCATATATGCCAAATTTCAAAGTTTTAATCTCCACAAATGTTCTTTAGGTATGTAGGTCCAAATGACATTGTTGAGGGACTCATTGGGATTTTGAGTTTTTTCCCTTAGTACATTTGCCCAGTAGAGTTTTGGATTGGCTAGATCTTGAAAAATAGGTTTAATAAATGTCATTAGGTTTTCAGGCAAGTGAAAATGGCTGCCATGATCATAGTTTTCATTGGATTTTACGGCTTTGCGGTACTTACACCAGGTTTCTTCATCATCTGGACATAGTCCATGTTGAGGCCTTTCATTAGAAGACATCACATGGAAAAAAACTCTGCCCAAATGGCTTTTTTCATGTCTTCAACAGAGTTTGTGTTGCGTCTAATTGCCAATCCGTAGTATTTTTGGAGCTGAATAATGGCAGAATCTGTTAGCTTGTTCTTGCCGCCAAGTCGTGAGCCGTCAGGGGAGTGTTTTAGTCTTAGCTTTTAGATTTTTTAATCTCGATCCCATCCGTTTCTGGACATGGCCTATGCATTCTATCTTTGTTATGGCAGTATCCACCATAGGGCTTGGCTTCGCATACACTGGAGTACGCCTTGCTGTCTCCATCACCAAGTATTCAAGGTAACGAGCCTCATACAATGCCTGCGAGCGCTGAAAAATTGCGACTGCTCCAGCAACTTCCATGGCTCCACTAGAACCTTCAAAGTTTGCGATACAGCCATCACCACATGCGTGTTGTTTAGTCTATTAGTGCATCTGCAATATTTAGATAAAAATCTCGATGTCTAGGACCTTACCGGTTGATAAAGATGTCACTGATACCAACTCCATTTAGTGAAAGGTGACCCCGCTTCTGCCATGAGCCATCAGCAGCTATAGCGAGGTCTCTGCAACCATCATTATCCGATACAGCTTCTTGCACAGCACTTTGCATTGACTTCTTACACACTAACTCAGCAATTGAACCCAAGTAATGCTCATGTTCATGATATCTCAAAGGCGGAGGTGTAAGATTCATAAAAGCGCAAATTTTCTCCGCAGCCACTCTACCTTTGCCTATGTTACGCATAGCATAAAACCAAACGAAGATTTAGGTCATAAAATGTGTTAGGCCTATCAGACTTTGCTTCATTCTGATTAGTGTTAGGCCTGACTAATTCAGAGTTTGTCACAGTAATAGTGTTTTCACAATCAGAAACAGCTGACTATAATTTTTTGATGCTAAGGCCTACAATGTGTTTTACTTTGTAAACAAGTTGGCCATGGCAATTTTTACACACTGAAACGTTACTAAGAGCCTCATTCAACAATCCTATATTAACTATACAGTTTTCAGACTCATCATTTTCATTCAATTGGTACTGTTTCAAAAAAGGACTGACCTTCTTAGAAGATGCACTTTGAGGTCTTGGCCTATCCACATTTGGAGTATTGGTACCTCGATTGTTACTTGATCCTGAGAAACTAGGCCTAGGACTAGTTGGAGGGTTATGTTGATTTCCTTTGAAAACGCGTTTCTTGAAAGCAGGCTTTGAACGTGGCATTATAAAAATTCACTACACTTATAACAAAAAAATACTCAGAACTCTCCACTAAACTCACAAAAAAAACCATAATCATTTACGTAATTTTCACTCTCTAAAACAGAAATGTCAGTAACCAAAACATGTATGCTACCTAGGTTATAAGCAATGGTTATAAAACAGATGTTTTGTTGGTTAGTGTAAGTTGTTGACATAACAAACTGTACACTGCCAACCAAATCATGAACATGACTGCAACGAAGTAAGTACTATAACAGCACCATTCAAAGTGTGACTGCTACAGGCCCGAAACTGCCTGCAGGCCTATTTAAAAAAAAACACGGAAACTTCTAGTCATCATAAAAAAAATTTAATACCACCATTGTTATCGGGAAATTCCAAACTTTAATAAAAAAAAAAAAAAAAAATTTGTAATTTTTTGAGATTTTTTTACGAAGTGTCCCCTTAACTAAGAAGAACTTCAGGAAGTTTCAAAAAAATAATTCAACCATTTGAAAATATGTTTTAACCTTTTTTATTGTACAAGTACAAAATGAAAATTTGGAAAAAATCGTGACAATGTGTTTTGTAAGTTATAAATTATATGACAACAGATAAACCTAATCAAATATTACCTTAAAATAAAATACAATGATGATAAAAGTATAATGTATATAATAATACTACAAACACTTATATAAAAAGGTATAAAAGATATAAAAAGATACAAGAACTAAAAATGTAAAATTTCACAAACGAGAAAAACTTAAAAAATATTATGGTCTTTAAATTAACTATAGGTCTATTGAGAATTTAACTAAGATTACAATTATAAAATATACATATAGATGATAATAGAACAGTTAGAATAGAATAGTAATAAAAAAGTAATACTAGCCTAAGAAAATATACTGTCTTTACACTTTGTAAAATGTCCTACGTGATCCTTACACACAATTATGTTTGACCAGACACTCTGGGTGTACTCCAACCTTACAATTTGTACACTGCAGTCTGGATCTTTTTCTTTTACCTTCAGGATTGTTTTTTCCTGAAACAAACAGAGCAGTCTTTCTGTTTTGTATCAGGCAGTTTTTCCAGGCCGAATTTCCCTCCAGGACCATCGCCGCCAGTGCCAGCGTCAGCTCTTCCAGTTATCTTATCAGCAGCCAGTTCCTCGACAATGTCTACCATGAAGTCATACCGACACATTGGCTTTTGTGTGTTTATTTTGTACAACACGTAAGCGTTTAGTACCATTCGTCCGAGAACATTAAAAATTACTTTCTTCCAGGGTTTTAAGGTTTTTTCTCTCGTCCAGATACGTATACAACATTTTGATCGTGTTCCATCAATACCACCCATCCCTCTGTTGTACTGATGAACAATCTTCGGTTTTGTCTTTATAATTATATTCCTATTCCTACGAATAGTGTAACGAACTGATGTTGCCTCACTGTTGGTTGAGAGAATAATAAACTGTGACTTGTTCGATTTTCTTTTCTCTCCAAGCCATCTGCAGTATTGGTCCCTTTCGCACATATACTTTCTGGCCTACCCTGTACTTTCCTTTTAGTTGTTTAGGGACTCCTTTTCTGTTTTAAACGAAGAGTTTCCAGTCAGCCAAGTGAGTTTGCTGTACAAGTACCTAGCCAGAGGTATGCTAGTGAAAAAATTGTCCAGATACAAGTGAAATCCCTTGTTGAGGTAATTCCCCATTTCCATTAAATTCACTACAACTTTGTGGGCTAAGCCACATTCTGCTCTCTGCTCAATATCTTCCATGTTTCTGGCGCCCTTGTAGCACGAAAATGCAACACAATAGTGTGTTATTGCATCACACAAACACCCACAGTTTTATTCCCCATCTGTGGTGTTTCTTTTTTGCATGTACTGGGTTAGACCAATACGTTTTTTTAGTGCCTACCAACGATTCATCAATAGACATTGACTGGTTTGGGGTGTAGAATTGACGAAATAATCTATTCGCATGGTCAATCAGTGGTTGAAACCGGCCCAATGGGTTGTAAATCAGGTTGGCCATGTTGAGGTATATTAGAAAACATCTGTAATATGGAAAAATTTCAAAATGATTTCAAACCTGTTACGACTCATCAATTTTCTAAACCAGGTGGTTGATTGGGAGGGACTTTTGGCTCCAGTAACTCTCAATTGTTGGTTTACAAATAAGGCCCATATTCAAAACAATGGCCAGAAACGCCTTCATTTCAGCGACTGTAACATTGGTCCAATCTTTTTAGCCTACTATGTGGAGACAAACGGTTTACATGAGCTGCCAGATAGTTCGTAGCATACCTATTAGTCTCTAGTACAAATGTCGAAATCAATGTAGATGTTAGAAAAACAGGTTCAAGTATGTAATAGGTTTTGAATCTTGAGGGGGGCAGTGTTTTGGGCCTGGCAGTTCCGCGTTATTGGAACGAGTGTTGGAAGCCAGAGTCCTCGTTCTCTATTATTTTCGTCCCAGCTGCTTTCTGGGTCATCTTGTCGGGCCCTTGCCTCACCGATATCAATTGCAGGTAAAACGTCTTCTTGGTTGACGTCTTCTGATAGGCCTGTGACATATTTCTCTCTGTGTGTTGACATTATTTATATCCTCCTCAGATGAAGAAAACTCGTCAATACATGAACACGCCTTAAGCGGAGTACTCGTCAAATTAGTTAGAGAGGGATTTGGAGTCCTATAGATACTCTCATCTTCACTATCATCTGATGTTGAAAAAATTGCCTACATCTGGCCTAGGCGTAACAATTGGATTTGGAACTGTACACTTACCAGGACCTGCAGAAGTACTCGGTAGGTCTGGATTATACGTCGGATCTGCGTCAGAGTCATCCACAAAATCAGAGCTACTTGAAATCGTTCAAACTATTGTCCGTATTACTATCCTCGTCTGGAAAAGACGTTTATTCCCGATTCAACAACATTTTGGAACAGTGTCCCTTCACTTACCGGAGAACGTTTGTCTCTTACTCATCCTGTTATTACCGAATGATTCAGAACGAACAAACTGCAGAAAAACGTACTGGAAACTAACACTAATGATTCACTTCAAGTTCTGTAAATGGAAATCAAACACCTTTACAAAGTATTACTGTTCCTTTCATACCAAACAATAACCACTGTGCTCATAAACACGCCATGCACACAACTGACTCAGAGCGCCAGCTGCTACGGGCCACGACGCAATAGCCACTGCCATCAAAATATCGCTGATTTAATGTAACCTATACTCTACATAAAAATAATATAAACATAACAAATCAATATTATTATGAAAGTTCATATTGTCCAGAATGCATTAAAATGAACAAAATCAAAATCAGTGGAAACATCAATATCTAATAACCGAAAGTGTAGAGAGCCTATATATAGGCTCATGGCGGTTTACCGCCGCCCATGGCAAAGCCTATATATAGGCTCTTGGCGGTTTACCACCACCCATGACAAAGCCTATATATAGGCTCTTGGCGGGTTTTACCACCACTCATGGCAAAGCCTATATATAGGCTCTTGGCGGTAAAAAGGGTTAACGAAGCCCGCAAAGAGTATAGGAGAAGAATCGCTCCAACCCCTAAAAAGGGAGTCTCATATCCCCCATGGTACTCAATTTAACAGCGCAGGTTGCTGCTTTGGTTAAGCAGCTTGTAGCCGGTTCCGGACTACTGGTGGCCTCTACCAGTAATCCTTCCCAAGCAGTCCACACGCCCCATACAAAGTCCAACACACATATTCAAGCTCGCCCATCAGTTACTCCTACTTTCAGGGATAAGGTATAACAAAATACGAAACACTTATATTTGGAACAGAGGAAAAAAGTCGCCAACAAACTAAAACAGAATATACAAACAAAATCCAAAAATAGATCCAACTTCTAGTAAAAAAGACTAATCCATCCTCGTCCACATCGTCCCACTTATCACTTGATGATGATATGGTTGAGGACCCTTTGGAGATGCAGACAGAGTTCCAAACTGTTCATGGTAACTTCCGTCCTGTATCCAAACAAAGAAAAAAAAATTACGAATTGAAGACTTCAAATTACTTATACAGACAAGAAAACCTAAATGTATCTGCCTACAGGAGACAAGATTGTCTCCTCATACAAATTTAAAACAAAATGGTTATGACATCTTTCGCCTAGATCATCACCAACAAATTGCCTGTGGAGGTGTGGCTATTCTAGCAGATTCTTCTATTAATGCTAGGGCCTTGAAAATCGTCACAAACCTCCAGCCAGTAGCAGTTTCAATCGACGTTCCTTTTAAATTAACCATCTGCTCCATATATATTCCACCTTCCCCTTTTGATTTATCGCTTGATGATCTACGTGATCTCTACAGCCAACTCCCGTCTCCTTATCTGGTGGTTGGCGATTTCAATGCACACCGTCGCTCTTGGGGTTCCAGCCATTCTGATCGTAGGGGTGACATGGTTGCAGGATTTAGGGATGAAGTGGCAGCGGTCGTTCTCAATGACGAATCGGCCACTTACATGTGCCCTAGGACTGGCATATGGTCGGCAATCGACCTGTCAATCTGCAGGCCGGTCGTGGCAACTCGAGTGCATTGGTCCGTACTTCTCGGCCTGTCCGTACTTCCCACCATGCGCCCATTGCCGTGGCTTTTCAATCCTTTCAGTCCTTGACATGCAGGTGTCCCAGGTGGAAAATTAAGAGAGCTTACTGGAACGAGTACAAAAAGAATATAATTTCTCAAACTATAAATATCCAATCAAACGACATAAATACAGCCACTATATTATTTACATCCAATATTATAACATCCGCAAACCGGAGCATTCCAAAACCCTCGGGTTCACCAAACAAACATCAGGTTTCTTGGTGGTCTGAAGAATGTTTGGTGGCTCTAAAGGAACGTCGAAAATGTTTAAGACAGTTCAACAGATCTCCGACTGAAGAAAATCTAAGTAGGTACAGAAGAGCACGGGCAAAAGCAAGACAGGTTTTTAGACAGAGACGGTGGTAGTCCTGGCTGGACTACACAGATCAAATAAAACGAACTATTCCTGCATCTGATGTTTGGAGGAAGCTTCGATCTATTAGCTGTAAGACCCCTCCACCTTCTCTGATTGCTCTATAAATTGGTACCGATGTGGTAACTCATCCCTTGACAGTTTCCAATTTACTCGATTCAAATTTTGCGGAAATTTAAAAAACGTCGTCTTATAATAGGGAGTTCCCAACTTTCAAAACAAATACAGAAAGACTTCCTCTAAATTTAAATATTAATAACACCTCTCCTTTAAACCTCCCCTTTACCATTGATGAACTCGATTTATCACTAAAGGCGACATCAAATTCTGCTCCTGGTCCCGATAGCATACATTATGCCATGTTGCGGAACCTGACGGAGGATGGAAAACAGGACCTTCTAAATTTATATAATAAAATCTATTTAGAAACTCATTCCCAAATTCTTGGCGTCGTTCATACATTATCGCTCTCCAAAAACTGGGCCAAGATAAAACTTCTACAGGAAGTTGTAAACCAATTTCACTTACTAGCAGTCTCTGCAAAGTACACGAAAGGATGGTCAACAGACGTCTTAGTTGGTTTCTGGAGAGAAATAACCTTCTTTCACCTTCCCAGTGCGGATTCCGACAAGGCCGGTCTACAAGTGACCATCTACTTGCCTTGGAATCGGTAATACTGAATTCTTTTATTGAAAGAAAGCAGTTGGTCGCTTTATTTTTCGACATTTCCAAGGCTTATGACAATGTTGGAGAAGGGGGATATTAAATGCTTTAATATCTTGGGGTGTGGGGGCCACATGGTTTCTTTAATACAGGGCTACCTGTCGGAAAGAACCATATAGGTCAAACTTGGGACAATAATATCCAATTCATTCACGCTGGAAAATGGTATTCCACAAGGTAGCGTACTAAGGTGCACTCTGTTCGCCATACCAATCAATAACATCTCATCCTACGTTACCCCTCTTGTGCACTGTTCTTTGTTTGTAGATGATTTATCTATTTACACCTCTACAAAGAAGTTAGAGGTGGGGGAGAGAGCTTTACATCTTACCATCAACAAGCTTGAGCAGTGGTGCGGAGTAAAGGGTTTTTCATTTTCGCTACTTAAAACAAAAGCCATCGTTTTTTCCAGAATGCGTACTGTCGAGGAACCAACGCTCCCTTTGCTGGGTCAGAGAATCTCTACTTGTGACACTATCAGATTCCTGGGTATCACGTGATATACCCGGCTAACTTGGGTGCCTCACCTGAGAGACCTAAAAGATCGATGCATGAAGCGCTTGAACATACTGAGAGCTTTAAATGGAATAAAATGAGGGGCTGACAGGACATTCATGCTCAGATTCTACAAAGCCACCATCCGTTCCTGTTTAGACTGGATGTCAAGCATACGGGTCCGCAAGACCCAGTGCTCTCAAAATGCTTGACCCAGTCCTTAATTCTGCTTTAAGACTGGCCACTGGACCTTTTTGATCCTCCCGTATTAACAGTCTTCTCGCAGAAACGGGTGAACCCCCTCTTTCGCATAGACGGCAACAACTGTCCCTTAACTATGTTCGCGTCCTTTCAGGGAAACCAGACAACCCTGGATTTGAATCGGTCTTGCGAAATCCACCAGTTCTTTATAATTCTTTTCTAGCGAGATCAAGTCATCCTTCACCCTTAGGCGTTCTTCTCGCAGAAACGGGTGAACCCCCTCTTTCGCATAGACGGCAACAACTGTCCCTTAACTATGTTCGCGTCCTTTCAGGGAAACCAGACAACCCTGGATTTGAATCGGTCTTGCGAAATCCACCAGTTCTTTATAATTCTTTTCTAGCGAGATCAAATCATCCCTCACCCTTAGGCGTTAGGGCCAAATCCTACGCTTATGAAATAGGCCTAAACGATTACGAGTTTAAAGTCGATCATCAATTTGATATCCCACCCTGGAGCGTCTCGATGCCAAAAATTATTTTAAACCTCTCTAGGTTTAAATAATTCTCCACTCCAGAAACAGTCTACCACCAAGAATTCCGTCAAATACTAGGCAGCCTCGCACCTTGCGATGTTGTATGTACTGACGGGTCAAAGGAACGGTGTAGAATTGGATGTGCTTTCGTCACTGAGGTTAGACGATACGGATTTCGTCTCCCCAACGACTCTTCCATTTTCACGGCCGAATTAACAGCCATTAAAAAGCCCTAAACATAACGTGTCCGATGGCAAAAAAATTGGTTATCTGCAGCGACTCCCTTATTGGTATACAAACCATCAGCGATATGTATTGTAAACACATTATCATCCGCGAAATATGATACTCTTTGTCTTCCCTTCGGTCCGAAGGTGTTGCTGTCTTTCTTGTCTGGGTACCTGGACACATTGGAGTATCAGGAAACGAGCTGGCAGATAGAGGAGCTAAAGAAGCATTGGATCTCCAGCCTTACACCGCATGGATGGTTTCTTCCGACATTTGAGCCACACCCCGCTTCCGCTCGCCCGTACCAAGCTAGCTTAACAAAGAACGTGCTCCCATTGGAGCGGAGCGGGGCCCGACTCACGGAGAGAGAGCAAGGAAAGGCAAAGAAAGAACGTGGATGGCCAGCCATAGTGAAAATATATATATATAACAAGGGGACAAACGCAGACAAAACTACCCAGAAAGGTTGCCTACTCAGGTGCACCTGGAGAACAAAACTATAAGTGGTCAACCCAGACTTATGGATAAAATTAAAAATCTTTATAAATTTAAGTTAGATAGAATTTAGAGCGCCAAATTTCAAACAGGACAAGCCAAAATCACCCGGAGTCCTGTGGCACAGGGCGGGTTCCTGAAAGGATAGAATTAACCTAAACTTAATTACTTAAAACTAGATAACAAACTGGATAACAATACTTAAATAACAGGCACACTGAGACAATATCACAGCAGGGTATCACAGAGAAATAATGTCCTCAGGTAGGAAAACCTTAGTAGCCCGCCATGGCACCGGTGTAAGGACCCGGCCCAAGAATCATGGGAGAGGCGGACATTGGAGCTGGAGCTCGTGAACCCTGCAAGCACAGAGTGCTTCTATAGCCTGTCTTGCTAGTTAAACATTTCAACAAAGTAAAAGTGTATAAACAAGTTTCAGAAGCCCTGGGTACATGAAAACAATTCAAAAGAATAAAAGTTAAGAATTAAGAGTGAAAAAAAAGAAAATAGTAAAAAAAATTTAGAAGGTAAAACTATTATAATCAATAAATATACAGGAAATTACATGTTAAAGTTATAATTAACTGCTGTGACATAAGTAATAGTACAGTACAAAACAAAAGGTAAGTCTAGAAAACCTTTGGTTTAAAAAAACAAAAGAAACTCATATAACCAAGTACAAGAAAATTAAGATAAGGTCAGAATTTCAACTTTAAAGACTAACAGTAAGTAAAAGCAAGCACAAAAGGAGTTGGAACCTTTAGTAAAAGTAGCAGGGACATCTGGGTCAAGCAGAGAGAGCTTAATATAAACATTTGGTGGTACATAAAAAAAAAATAATAACCATAATACAAGACAACTACCAAGGAAACTAAAATTATGGAAAAACTTATAAAATACACTATGTAGAGTTAATTCCTGAACCGAATTAGCTGAAACTTTCTGAAAAGCAGGGGAAAAGCTCCCTGCAGCTATAATAAGGTAAATCCCCCCTGAAAATTTAGGGAAACAAAAGATAGCCTAAGAAACCCTTTGATCTAGGCTTATATTAAACTCTAGGTCTATCTAGGCTAAAAACTTAAACTTAGAAACAGGGTGAAAACGGTTTGCCTAGAGTTGACAGAATAAAAGTTAAATCCGGAAAACATAAATCCCAATTTAAATTCCCCCAAATAACAGTTAGCCTAAGAAACCAAAACAATGGGAAAAGTTAAAGTTGCCAGTTTCAAGGGTCAGTAAAAAAAACAATTTAGCGGCCTCCTAAGGCTGGGAGAAAAGGAGACAAGTTACTAAATAACACATAACTAATAAATACAAAACTAGAATCCCCAGAACCTATAACTTAAATTCAGAACCACACGCTTATTGAGGTTAACCTGCTAAACGAACAAATATAAGTAAAATATAAATAGCGAACAGTTACTCACTCGTCAGTTGACACAGCCGTGTTTAGCCAGACATTTGGGGCAAAACAAAACCCAAAACTAAATAAAAGGGTAAAAACAAAATAAACTTCACTAGTAACGGTCTGAACAGAAGTGAAAGTCGCTACTCTCTCGATCCAGTCGCAGACGACACCAAAGCCTCGAAGGGTCAACGAGAGCAAACACCAACAACAAAATAAAACACTATAACAAAAAAGAGTCGGGAAAACCGAAAGGGGCACAAGAATTTGACCCGGCTCACATTATCCCGGTGGTGAAGGGCAAACTGAAAGCCAAATGGAATACTGATTTGCAGGCAGTCGTTAACAACAAGTTACGACGTATTAAAGTCTGCGTTGGACTCTGGGAGACAGCGAACCGCCCCAGTCGTCGTGAGGAGGTTGTGTTGTGTCGCCTGCGGCTAGGCCACACGCTTCTCATACATGGCTTCCTCATGAGTAGAGATGGTCCTCCGGTCTGCGACACATGTGACACTGTCATTACAGTTAAACATATGCTTGTTGACTGCCCTCGCTACTCGGTACATAGGCGCAACTCGAATTTGCCGGCTTCGTTGAACGATACTCTTTGCGACGACGAGACGGCAACTCAAAGACTTCTATGTTTTCTGAATACAACGTCGCTGATTAATAAAATATGGTATTGTGTTAAGTTTATCTATTCCGATTATCGATTGTTGATAATATTTATTAATTTTACTATCTAATTTTTATTTATCATTATCATGACACCTGCCAAATTAGTTCCTTTACAGCTACTTTGGTGGCAGTAAAACTTGTTAAGTTTGTACAGTTTAATTAATGTTATGTACTCGTACCTTGTCCTTTTTTATGTTCTATTTATCTTTTTAGCCTCTATATGGGTTATGACTTCTCTACAGTCTTTCCCTTGTTACATTCGTTGTTATCTAGTAGTAAGGTGAGTAAATTATTTACCCACCTACTTGTCGTGATTCCTATTTCTTTTTTTTGTTATAGAGAGAGAATTTAATCTTTATTTACCTAATTGACACCACCAAATACGAGCAGGTGCCAATTCTTTCTTGAGGGCGATGATAACCGCAGCGTTTTTCGCCCCTGAATGGTACCCTTCTTTACATCGGTTGCACAGTAATCTTGATGTTTTCCTTGATTTATTGTAGTCCTTTCCCTTTGTTGTTCATACCCAACAGGTTTTTACCTTATTTACAGGCAACCTTTCAAGACCAAGCCGTTTTCCATTGCCATCACCACCGCCAGGCATATTTTGCTGTTTGAATGTCAACCATTCATTTTATATGAATGTTATCAATAATACTGACAATAAATTGGTGTCTTGATGTTATTGTTTGTAGAATTTTCCTTGTACAGCACATAGGCATTCAAAACCATTCTAGCAAAAAGGTTGTACGTTACTTTTTTCCAATATTTGATGGTCCTTCGCTCATCTAAGTAACTGTAGAGCATCATGTTGGTCTCCTCTGTAAACCTCGGATTGGTCTCGTTTTGAAGGGAAGGATTCAGGCTACGCGGCAGTAGTAGGAAAAAGTATTTCCTACAGCTGTGAGAGTACCAGTACACTTACTTTCTGGACGTGCCTCGTACTTTGACAACAATGACATTATACTTGCATCTGAGGTCCTCAAAACAACCCAAATAGTGTAGTCTCTTTGCCAGTCCGTCATTTTGAAAAATCTTGGAGCACCTGCAAGTGGTCTAGACGTATATACCGATAGGTATTAAACCAGTCCCGAATTGGCCAGTGAATTATTGAATATGAACACGTACGTGATGAAATCATAAATGTAGTCGTTACAACAGTGCGATAAAACAAAAACTTTGTTGGTTTTAAAGGGTTGTACATTTTGAAACTAACCGTTCCCTTGAAAGAGACGGTGCTTTCATTAACAGCTACTCTATTAATAGGATAATAAAAGAACCTAGTCATATTTCTTACATGTTCAATTACAGGCCTAATTAGTAAATCCTTTGACCACCGTCTCCTTGTCCTTGGTGGTGGTTGAAATGAATATTCCAAAAATATTCCAGTATTCATCTTTTGAGATAATGTCCATATAATACAGTGTGCGACTCTCCCAATTAGTAGTAAAGTATGATTCAAGTCTAGGCAGTGGCATTGTTCCCATATTTATAACAGTCCGTATGAAAGCTTTCAGATCAACTGCAGATAACTCAGTCCACTAATTCAGCCTCGAGAGTGCCTGTTTGCTTTTTTCAAGTTTGCATTGTAGTTGGTTTCAGTACAAATCAGGTTAATCAGATTGTCATTGTAAGATAAATCAAAGTAATCAATAGTAGTAAGTCTGCATTTATAGACGATGGCAAGTTGGGTCCCTGGTTGACATTTCATACAGGTATAGTTGTTGATGCCAGGGGCATTATTTGAAACATTGTCCCATTGATTAGGCCTGCCTGGAATTTGTCGTTGTACTCTTTCTTCATCATTAATATACTCTTTCTCATCACTAAAATTGTGCAGAGTCTTCCAGATCAGATGCAATAATGTTGTCACCAATTTCACTAGAAATGGTAGCGTTCATTGCACCAAGTACAAAATAACCAAGGTCTGAATCGTCAGGTTTCGCCATAATTATGCAATAAAAATCGATGAAAAATATATATGAACAATACAAAACTATAAATAGTTTATCACATTATCCATATGGATAACCTCGCACAACAGACAGCTAAAGCAGTATAGCAGGTTATAAATAACAAACAATACACAGCGGCCGCCGGCAGCTGTCACGCGCGCGTATTTCCGCTAAGAGCGTACAGCTTGCCCACTAGATATGGCGCGGACTGACAAAGCAAATAAAAGTTTCCATTGTGATTAGTCCCAGCTGTTTTGATGAGTCACGCTTCACATTGCGTCACATTAGAACGCCAAGTCGTCACTCTCAAGCATTCCATTCCATCATCTTTAGAAGGATCAATCAAGAACAATCCTTTTCTTCGAAACCATTTTCTAGTATAGACTACTCGTATTACAATGATTTAAATCGTTCGTTTTAGTTATTTCAATTTTTATGAGATGGGGACCCTGTTAACCAGAGATGAAAACCTACACCTTTTTTTATTTTTTAGACATTGGAATCGTTGGCTTAACACGTTCGCTCGGGCCGCACTCACGGACCGCGCTAAAAATTATAACCTCACTCTTGACCGGGACTCGCAAGATTGACATAACCATAGACCATGAATGGTATATTGTTAAAATTAGTCTAATAACTTCCTAATAAACTAAAAATATGTTTACAAATAGCAAGTACTTGTTTTTTGTTTAATTAAAGCAATTTTGATGACGCATATATGCGTCTCCCGATCTATAGCACGAGAATAATAATAATAAAATCAATAAGTTATTTTTCAAATAGACCAGGTGACGATCATATGCGTCTTTGTAAATTTGTCCCTTATGTTAGTTCAAATAGTACACTTTGGCAAAACATCAAGGTTTTTACATGGAAATCCTTTATTGAACATATAAATTAGGTATTATTGTTATTGTTAAAAATATCAGAATCACAGATAAAAATGTGTACACTGTAGTTGCATTTGTTAACTTATATCTTGTAGCTTACATAAAAACACATAAATGTGGTTGTCTTAATAGAAGCTTGGCATACATAAACCAAACGGCTTATCATCTGAGTTCTTGCAAGTTGCACAAATATAAAATATCACGCCTCTTGTTACGTTTTTCTCGACAAACCACTGTACTCTTTTCTCCATCTTCTGTGGCAAATTAGCTGCAGGACTGGTACGAGGAGTAGGGGAGAGGGGGGTACCTTTCAACATTTTTCACTTTTGAATTTTTTGTAAAGCCACACTACCATAAAAATTAAACTTTCAAGCACCTGTGGCTAAACCTACATTAGAAGCATCCTCACAATTTTTACCAGAGCTATAAATAGTTTACAAAGGGTTCAATTTAAAATTTTTAGTGAACCTTGCACTGTGTTGAAATGTACCCCACCGGTGGGGCAGTTTTCAACAGAGCGTGGGGTACATTTCAACAAATGAAAAAATTTAAATAATTTCAAACATATTATTTAAACAAACTTTATTTTACAAACTAAGATAAGAGAAAATTAACATATCTCTATGATACTTCATAATAAAGGTTTATAAAAACTTAAGAGCCCTAAAAAACACATTTAATTAGATTTTACATTTCCTACATAATCTTTTCTTTGATAGAAGACAAATTTATTGAAAATGTCAGCGCGGATACAGCTTGAGCAGTTCCTCCACTGATGTTTGGCTGTGGTAGTTTCATTTTGATGTCGTTTCTATCAATGCTACTCGTGTCCTCTTTTTCAGGGAAGTAAAATTTCCACGAATCTTCTTTTTTTTCTTAGAAACTTGACCATGTAAGTCATTCCTTCCTCTTCTATTCCTTCACTTTGCCCCACGTACATAACCACTTTCTTCTTTGTAGCAAATTGAACGAGGACGAAGTCATTAACTTCTAGCACTGTTTCCTCACTTAGGCACCTTTCAAAATCAATTTGTTCCTCAATTTCATCAGTTGTGTTTTTTAAAAGTTGTGCTAAGTCTTCACATTCCGAATCATCATTTAATGGAACATCATCTACGTCTTCACTGTCTGATGAATCAAAAAATAAATTTTTCTTATGTTTAGCTTTCAGTTTCCCTACAATCGGAGCTGGTTTTCTTTTCTTTGCTAATCTTTTCAGAGTTTCTAATTTAATTTTCTTTTCCAATCTTTTGAGGGTTTCTTCTTCAATTCTATTTTTTCCGGTGTTTCTGTCAGTACCACTGACTTACCTGTTTTCCGCCCACCCTTATTGTTTTGTTCTACAACTGGTGCCTTCGGGTACGGTCTTACATCCTCAGGCGTTAGTCCTCCTTTAGACATTTCTTTGTCTACTTTTGTTGGTGTACAGATCTTACTCATACTTGGTTGTTGATTTATCTTGCTTGTGCTTGGTTGGTGGTATTCCTTGGCCGTGCTTGGTTGCTGGTTTTCCTTGCTCGTACTTGGGAGACTTTCCAATGTGCAGACCCCGATATGAGGAGGAGATTGATCAACGGCTTCCTCAGGAACGTGATTGACAGAGGATGCTACATAATCTTCATCATTAAGAACTAGACGGTTAAATGGCCAGACACCAGTTTTTGCAAAGGCTGCAGTTATGTTTTTATTTGAAAATGAAGCAGCGTATGCAGTGTTTGCCAATGCAGCTATGATATGAATGCTGATGGTCTTACCTGGGTTTGATACCATCCAATCATTCTGTGCTACTTTCAACTTAGGTTTGAATGGTCCCAAGACTCCAACATCCAAAGGCTGAAGCCGGTGAGAACAGTGAGGAGGGAATGTCACTAACACTATACCATTATCCTTTGCATTTACCACAGCATCAAGTGTACAGTGGCTTTCATGATTGTCCATTACTACAATGATTTTGTTGTCTGTAGAACAGTTAGTATGCTTTTTGATGTGTTTGAGGACTTCCAAAAACAAAGGACCAATCATCCATCCACTTTTTGGACTGTTAGCCAAGCCTAAACTTCCAGGTGGTGCACCAAACAGCATTGAGTCATGAAATTTAGCTTTTGGGAAAACAAAAACTGGTGGGACTGTATTTCCTACAGCATTAATTATCATATACATAGTAATCATGGTACCACGCTCGCCTGAAACCGCTTGGCCCACTTGGCGAGCTCCTATCTTAGCAACAACATTTGGAGCTTGGACAACTGTTGATACTCCTGTCTCGTCGACATTATAGATTTTGTCTGCGGTAAATTGTCCAGACTTGAGGGCTCGCTCATAATTGTTGAAAAACTCAGTAACATTTTCTTTGTTAAAAGCTGTGGCTCTTGCCAAACTAGTATTTTTGGGTTTTCTCAATGTAAGAGTTGGTTGGCGTTTCATGAAACTCTTTAACCAGTCAGTTCCAGCAATGCGGTTTTCCTCCCAACTATTTGGGATTTTTGATCCAAGGTTTTTTGCATAATCATGTGTAAGCTGTCGAACTTGTCTGTAGGTTAACCCATAGTTCAGTTCTGAGCATTTTATTATGTATTTTGAAAGCATGGTTTCTTGCTCTGCAGTGAACACTTGTTGACTTGTGTATTTAGAGCTGTAGCATTTTGGTGTGTTGGCTACAGGCCTATTGGATTCATCATTCTTAGGATCGACTACGTCTACCTTACAACTTTTTTCAATCTATAAAATAGAGCGGAATAGTGCATTCCATATAAATCTGCTGCTACTCTCAATGACATTCCACCTTCGACTGCTTTCATTGCTTTGGCAATGTCTTCTTCACCAACTTCTGGTTTATTTCGCTTCTTCTTGTACGTTCGCACCATTTTATAATCTGGAAAGAGAGAAAAACTATTAGGCTAAGTGTCATAACATACTGTAAAATGTTGTATTCTACATTATAGGCTAGTAGGCTTACTAATGTATACTTGACTTAATAGCCATTCTGTCAATATTAATTCAAATTGAACATAGACTACAACAAAATTGCCTGATGGATAGGGTGGATTTTGTATTTAGGCTAGCTGTGCTATTTATAGCCTAAAAACTTGAATATTGTTACAGGTTGTTAAAACTGTGGAAAGCCAACCAAAGATAGTGTTTTATAGTGCATATATATTTATATTAATTATTCAACCTGAAATATTGATTGGGGTACCTTTCAACGCTGTTGAAATGTACCCCCAAATCTCTGTTGAAATCTGCCCCAGGTGCCACCATTTGCTTTTGATGACTATAAGTAATCACAGAAACATAGTTTTGTCTTATTTATTATGTGCTTGCATGTAGAATTTAATAAGCTATTAGATGCATAAATCTCTCTTACCTCACTGAACAACTTCTGTCGAAAAAGCAGGTTCAAAAACTGAATAAACTTTTTACTTTTGAGGTCCTAAAACATGTTACACTCAATAACTCAGCAACTACTTAAAGAAATGGAGGGAAAGTTAATGTCTACTGTTGTACATCATGAAAGGCTATTGGCTTACCTATTGACCAATCTCTGAGCACTACTAAAGGAGGGAAATTCAAACTGTTGAAAAGTGCCCCATGTTGAAAGGTGCCACCCTCTCCCCTACGTGTGACAGGCTCCCACTGGATGTAGTTCCTAATGATGATATTCCTATACTCAAGGTAAGTAATTTTTCCATTTAGTTTTGAATGAAGGTAGACAATATTCCATAGTGCAACATGTAAAAGATTGAAAAAATTTTAACGTACCATCTGAGTAACTTACGTGGAGTTGCGTAATAAGATAGCATTTGGTCGCTTCGATCGATGCCGCTCGTCCCTTTATTATAATCTACGACCATGGCGGGTTTCATTGTAACAGTACCTCTTTTGTTAGTTACATGGACCATTTCAGGACCATGTGTAGTTGAAATGGTTGTCACGTTTCTCTTATCCCACCACTTCATCACCGTCACATCACCCTCTTGCCGACTAATATACTCTCCCTTCCGTAACTTTGACTTTACTACTACCTGCGGGTTACCTGCTCTGTTGACTTGTAACGTTCCACGTATATTTGTTTTGCACTGAATCAAGTTTTCTGGTAGATCAAGGCTGTTATAGAAGTTATCTAAATAAACTGTGTGACATTTCCCAACGAAATTTTCCATCAGATTCATGACAACTTGATAAGTGTCGCCTTTGTCTTCGTGTACTATCATACCTTTTCCTTGATATATTAAAGTGTTCAGAATGAATCCATCAGATGAGCAAAGTTCGTACAACTGTATTCCGTACTTATAAGCTTTATTTTTTATATATTGACGGAATGAAAATCTATGAAACAAAATCATAGCCTCGTCCAGAGAGAGGGATTTCCCAGGACTGAATACTTTGTTACAGTTCTCTAAAATTTGAGTTAGGACTTGATCAATCTTGTGCAACTTATGCCAGTGCAATCTGTCTGTGTCATAAAAGCATAAACATCGTAAAATGCTCTCAAATCTAGTGCGAGACATTGTATTGCCAAAAATTGGGTGGGCATATAATGGATCTTTAGACCAATAGTGCTTAAAAGTTGGTAAACGCACATTACCCATTAACATGCAAAGGCCTAAAAACGTTTTTACTTCATCTTTGTTAAAGTCTATCCATTTATTGAGTGCTGCATGCTTTGTTATAGGGTTTCCCCGATTGATATTTGCTCTTTTATTGGTCCATGTGACAATTTTATCGAGGATGGAATCATCAAATATAGTGCCAAATACTTCCACCGGATCATCCGATTGAATGTTTATTTGTTCCTGTCCTGTAAAATCGAAGGTTTTAGGGAAACTGTTAGTGTTTGTCCACAATCCTTCAACAGTCACAAATTGTTCGTGGATATCATTTACTACAATTTCTACATTATGATCCTGCTGTGCCAAATCATCCCGATTATTTTCATTTTCGATTATGTTTACTTCTGTTTCAGTATTTCCTGCTAGTCTTATTTCTATGTCCGTGTATTCTGCTATAGATTCAATAAAATTATCAGGTAAGTACCTTACGTTTTCCTCACTATCAGTTTCGCTTTCACTAGATGGATGATACTCACTACCTCCGTCAGAAGAAAACAAATCACTTAGTTCAGAGTCATCACTATTTTGGTCACTAATCATAGGTCTATTTCACTGTTTGTAAAAATGATGAGGATTTTTCTCGTCTTCTGTTTCGTTCCATTGTAAACACTACTCTGTTAACACTATAACCACAACAATCTAGTCCGTAGGCCTACTAAACCACGTTATAGCTTTGAGGTTAGGTTACTCTTACATACAGCTGAGCACAGTGACTAAGCAGAATGAAAACCAAGAGTTGTTTAGTTAACCGGATTGTGACGTCACTAATCGTCGTAGCCATAGACCAAGGGACTCAAATATGAGTCGGGCATTCCCGTAGACCGGTACAAAGATGCAAAGCTTTAAAATAGACTGTTCATGAGGAATAGTCTCTTCAATACAACGGTGACACGGACGCAAATATGCGTCTCTGGTCTAATTTAATGTGATCACCGGACGCAAATGTGCGTCGGCAGTCTGTGCGAAATAAATAGGTAGACTCAAATATGCGTCGATGGTCTATATTAATGGAGAATAATTAACACTGCGGTAGCAAACGTATTAACACTATTGGTCTCTTCTTTTTTAGCAAAGTTTGTTTTCTAAGTAAGTCATAAAAATCAGTTTCATAGTCTGTGTCCACAGTAGATGAAGAAGAGTCCGATGAGGACGAGGAACCAGAAGAAAACGAGGAGATTGAGGCTGATCTAGTGTTTCCATTTTCTAACTTTTTTAACTGGTTTTCCGCTTTGTTTAGATTTTTGTCTTTTGTTCCTCTTCTGTGATTCTTATTCTTTCTTAAACGGTCCTGCTAGACTATAATTTATGTATTGTAATACAGTATTCACAATTTCTATACGTAGAGTATTTTTTCCCTTTCAAGGGTTTTTTTACTAATGAGTGGTTTAAAATAAGACATTATTTCATCATATGTTTTAACTTCCGCAGTTAGTATAGCTTTTCTTGACCTTAGTCGACATCGTTATTGTTGATATTTATAATTAGAATAATTAACACTGCGGTAGCGAACGTGTTAACACTATTGGTCTCTTCTTTTTTAGCAAAGTTTGTTTTCTAAATAAGTCATAAAGATCAGTTTCATAGTCTGTGTCCACAGTAGATGAAGAAGAGTCCGATGAGGACGAGGAACCAGAAGAAGACGAGGAGATTGAGGCTGATCTAGTGTTTCCATTTTCTAACTTTTTTAACTGGTTTTCCGCTTTGTTTAGATTTTTGTCTTTTGTTCCTCTTCTGTGATTCTTATTCTTTCTTAAACGGTCCTGCTAGACTATAATTTATGTATTGTAATACAGTATTCACAATTTCTATAGAGTATTTTTCCCTTTCAAGGGTTTTTTTACTAATGAGTGGTTTAAAATAAGCCATTATTTCATCATATGTTTTAACTTCAGCAGTTAGTATAGCTTTTCTTGACCTTAGTCGACATCGTTATTGTGGATATTTGTAAAGAATGCGTTCTTTAGTTGAATTAAACCAAACACTAACGTCATTGCTACAACGTTGTTTTTTAGAGTTTCAATTGTTCGAAGCCCAGTCAACGCCTTCTCCCAAGTGTCCAACGAATTTAAGCCAATGGTATACAGGTTTTGAATGATTAATTATTAGTAAAGAAACAGACGATACATTATTTGTGTGTGTTTGTTTTCCTCCTTTCAGCAACAGCCTCCGATCTTATGGATTCGTTATCGGAGTCCACAGTAGTTTGAATTTGGGTATTTTGCTCCATTTTCTGTATTAAAATAAAATAATGGAAATTAGCTATTTTATTTAAAAGGCTTTTGAAAACATCTAAAAATTTTACTACTGTAAGCCACTAGACCCTAACCCACTTGACCCTTTTACAGTCTCTTTCAAGTCAGAAAGCTCGCATAGATCCTGGATATAATATTACCTCCCAAATAATCTGTGCTACCCTATCCCCTTTCTTTACACAAACATCTTCATTTGAATGATTGAATAAGAGAACACGTACATTTCCTGTGAGATCCCTGTCAACTACACCGACTCCAACATCGATAAAATGATGAAGTGCCAAACTCGACCTGGGAGCTATCCTACCATAGCAATTTTTAGGTAGTTGAAGTGCTAAGTCCGTTTTGATTAGTTCTTTACCAAACTTTGGAACTATATAATCATAAGCACTTTTCAGGTCGAATCCTGGAGCTAACGGTGAACTTCGTTATGGAGGAAAAGAGTTTTAACTTAGACAAACGTATCCCAATTTAAAATTCGTCACTAAAAATATTAATAATAAAAGTCAATGTACGCTCGAACCCCTACTAAAGCTATACGTTGAAATATAAACTTTATGAAATATTTAACAGAAAAACTTGTTTTAACATTATAAGAGATACTTTTCGTAAGTAATTAAGACACCTGTCGCATATTTGACTCGATGAAACATGCCATTTATTTGTTTCTATTATTTGCTTCATCCGTAAGCCCAAATAACAATCCCAAAATGTAAGGTAATGAAACGTCAATTTCCTTTGAACACCATATTTCACTTTTAAGTGTATTGTTATTATATTATCTTTTAATTTAAATGATGTACTAGGATCAATTTCTTTCAATTTATTCTTTATGTATTTTTCTGTCTTCTATTTCGTAAGACCCTGTAAGAAGCGATTTTATCAGACCCGATTTAAAGCACATTATTATAATTTTCTTCAATATTATGAATTGAATTGTAAGTCATTAAATCCATGAAACACATTTCCCATATTTTGGATTTAGACAAATATAAAGGTGGAAATAAGGTACACTTGAGATGAGATGATTTTCCTGTAATACAAATCATCTTTTAACAAATAAAAAGTCTAAACACAAATGTCCACAGTTAGAAGTATTTTCCTTCTGCCTTGGAAAATAATTATATCTTATTGCAACGTAATGAGATCCACTGTTGAAATAATTCTGTAATTCTGTTGGTTTTCTTAAATTACCAAAACTTTCGAAGTATTCTACATCACGTTTGACATAACATATTAATGAGTTCCTTTGCCTTTTATAATATCTAAATTGACAAATGCATAATATTCATTTTAATTTATTTTAAGTGGTAGTAGATCTCTCATGAATATACCTCTAAAGTATGGTATTTTTAAAAGATTAGCATATTTTAAAATATCAAAATGTGAATGCGGTTTTTTTGGCATCCCATCTATTATTTTCGACGAGTACATGCTTTTTTATTCCAGAACCAGAATATGGTTTTAAATATAACCTCTTTCCTTTTAGAGATTTTTTCTTATGTTTAGTCTTATTTTCGTAACATTTTTATTTATTCTACTTTATACCGGTTTCTTCTTTTGAACGATTTTGCACGATTTCGCTCTCATAACGTTTGTAACTGCTCACGCTGCGGCTTTTTCACCTAAACTTGAATCTGATGCTTTAAATCTATTCCAAGCCTTTTCAGCTAAAGTTCTATCAGCTCTCGCTCTTTGTTTACTATCTTGATATTTTGAGTACGCTATATCATGCTCTTTACAAGCTACGTCTAAACCATTATTCCTGGTTCGTTTCTCCTCAATCTCGTTTGCAAATCAGTACCAGGGCCACAGTACTGATAGCCTGGTAAGTGTAACTCTGTAGGTAAAATATCAATCCCTCGATTAATGATTGCACTCCAAGTGTACTTAACAGTCCAGACCCGCGGTAACTACTGAAGCGGTTATTCCTAGCACTCATTTTTATTATGTTAGTAAATCGTACTTGTGTAATTTACACAGTTTACACGTCTTAACCCTTACAGCGCTGAATACAAATTCCTGTTTTTCCCCTAGCACGCTATTGGCATAAAAAATAAATTTTTAATTTGTTTAACCCTTTGAGTGCCAAGACCATATATTGAGTTATGGAACTTTTTGCAACAGATGTTATATTCAGGGGTATGTCTAAAAATGCCAGACCCGGAAAATCCCAGTTGTGTTAGCAACTTAGTAAAACATTTTTTTAAACAGGATTATTTCCATAGAAAACTTATCATGCTGTAGATCAAAATGCTTGGTTTTTAATTGGGCTATTCTTTTATTAGTAAATTTCTTACAGTTTTATTTTTTTATATATATATATATTTTTAACACAAAACAAAAACTTTTTCTTTTTTTTAACATTTTTTTTAAAGTTTTATTGCAGTTTTCACAAATAAAAAAACATTTTTACTATGGAAAACACTTTCTTTTTCTAAGGAAATATTACTAATAAAAAAATGTGCAAAATTTTCATAGTGTTATGTTCAAAACCGGGACAAAAAAAAATTTATTTTTAGACCAAAACAGTTTGGAAAAAAATACACACATAGCCTCATCATATACATTTGTGTGTAATCTAAAAGAAAAACTTATAAAATTTACTCACCACATACAGTATTTCTTATACTCAAGAATGAAAGAATGAAATTTCAGTTCAAAATCTTCACTAAATGTTTATATACAAATTATTTATATACACTATTCACAACAGTTTGTCTTCACTTCACTTGCATTTGTGCTTTGGGAAGCAGGTGCCATGACAGCCTTCCCCACAGATGGTGCAAACTGTTCTAGACCTCTTCCTTCCTGTTTTGAAATCAGGCCCCCTCATTGTACATACAAAACAAGTTTTTTTCTTTTTTTCCGGGCAATTTTTCTAATCCCATTTTTCTTTTGTCACCCTCTACATTTACAGTTTTACCTTGCTGTGCTACCCATTCATCAGAAATACTTTCAATGATTTGCACAGTATACTGGTATCTAGAAAGAGGTTTCCTGTTGTTTTGGACACAATTTTTCCCTATATATAATGTAGGGAATTTATTACCATTCTTGAAAAAAGATTAAAAACAGCCTTTATTTTCCAATACTTAACTGTTCGTCTTTCGTCAAGGTAAGAATAGAGCATCATGTCGAATGTGTCTATTCCCACCCATGTGCTTATTGTAATCTAGTATGATGGATGGTTTGTTTTTCAACTGTTACCCTGCCATGCCTCCTGTTGGTATGTACAATATCTTTTATCTCAGCTTTTGAGGACAGCAAAACAACTGGTTTTTTTTTTGTGATGCTTGTTGTCTATAGGCCAGTGTCACTATGTATTTCCTTGATGGTAGTACTTCTTCTTCTGGCCAACTTGAAACTTTTCTTTGATTCCATCAGGCAAGCCTTTTTTATTCTTCCTTACTGTGCCAGTAAAAAAGGTTTTATTCCTCATACAATGTTTTAACCAGCGGAATACTAGAAAAAAAAATTGTCTGTAAAAAACATGAAACCCTTTCTGTAAATAATTACAAGCACGAAGAAAGAGAAGTGACAACCGAATAGCCAAGACCATTTTTCTTTACCTCATCAGATGGAGATGTGTTCTTCTTACCCTGATAGCAAAATAAGCTCATGCAGTAATTAGATTACAGAGTCACACAACACCCATAACTTTATTCCCCACCTATGGTGGTGCTTATTGGGGAGGTATTGTGTGATTCCGGTTTTGACTTTTCGTCCCAATTAGAGATTCGTCGACTGACAACTGTTCATGGGCTGTATTAAAAGAATTTTAAATAGCCTATTACAGTGCTCAATTAAGGGTTTGAACTTTTGAGTGGGGTCGTAACCTGGTTGGCTGGCTTTAGGTAGTTTTTCATTGTCAACAATGTGAAAGAAACTAAGCAAAATTTGAAATCTATTCGTGTGAACATCTTACTAAACCATGGAGTAGTTGCTTGTGAGTTACTAGTTGACCAATAAGAAGGGGATAGTTGGTTTCCTAATCAGGCCCATATCTAAAACAGCAGCAATAAAAGCCTTCATTTCAAAATGTTCACGGGGATCCAGCTGTGCCTACGACTACCAGGTGAGTCATTGTCTGCAAAAGACGAAATTGTCCGGTTAGCATACCTGTTGGTTTCAACCACAAACATAGTCAAAAGTGTTTCTGTAAAAAATAGTGTAAAATAGTCAATGGGCTTATAGAGTCAACAGGTGGGCAATGTCTAGGTCCTGGAGATTCAACATAAGAAAAAATCATGAGTGAAGTTACTGCGGCTCTCTTCGTTTATACTAAGCCAAATATCATTGTCTGTAGGCCCGTCGGCATCATCATCCGATTCAGAGGTACTGGATAACACACTCCTATCAATGATTCTACTTAAGTTAGGTCTAGGCCTAACCTGTGTTCCTGACGTACTAGGCCTAGGTCTAGAAACATCAAAGTCACTCTCTGAGGATTGACCTGTATGTACATTTTTTTGTGGCTCATACAATGGATCGGCATCACTATCATCACTAAATAAATCACTAAGATCGTCTTCTGAGGTTAATAAATTACCATCAGATACATCACCATCAAGTTCTCTGTCCACCTCACTTGATCTAAGGTTCTCAGGATCCATTATTCAGCCATTTGAAAACTACTTAAGTGTTTTACACACTAATAATAAACACTACACGCACAATTCAAACAATTGTAGCACAAAACGTAATAATTACGCTATTAGAATTCAAGCAACAATGTTTCAAAAGAAACAAAACACTAGCACGCGGTTCTGCATTCGTCGTCTGCCACGCTACTCAGCTAGTTCAGCTGTCGTCAGCAGCGCTGTGATGGACATTGTTTATTTTTTTTAGATTCTCTTCTGGATTGGATTTTTTGTTTCCAAACACCACAGAAAATTAAAGGCATATTATTGGAAATACAATTTATTACGTCGAAACATAAAAATACCGAAAAATATAAACAAAGGATCTTAAAATAGTTGGTGGCGAAGATTCGTCACCATGGCTTTTCTCGCATATACAACTGGTGGCGAAAAGTCGTCACCGTGGCATTTCTCGCATTTATCATTGGTGACGAAATTTCGTCACCGTGGCACTCAAAGGGTTAAAGTTCTTTTAGACTTAAGATATCTGAAGTTGTTAATTGAAGAAAAAATAAAAACGTAATTTTTTAAAGACTTTTGTAATTTTTACAGATTAAAATATATAACGAAACAAAATATGGAATTTGCCAATTTCAAAATGTTTTTGTGAATGAAAAACTTCGAAGCATTCATCTGGATGCTGAGTTGGGTTAGAAGTGTACGTCTTACAAAAGTAAATAGTTTCCTTCCCCTTTTTCAAACACACAATGCATCTTGTACCCTTTGTTTTCTTCAACAGGAAGTGACGTCCCTCCAGCCGTTCTTCAAGTGGTCCCTGCAGTCTCCGTCCTAGTTTCCTCTTCTTTTGTTGTGAAACTCGCTCTTTTACAAGATCTTGAACGAGGCTATCCCTGAATTATGTGTGTGCCATGGGTTTCTTATTGTATTGAGCTTGTTTGGCTTTCCGTCCTGGGTATGACGTTAAAATGCCCACCCCCACCTAACCATTTCCCTAATTCCTACCCAATTCCCCTCCAGGGGCTTATTAATACCCGCACCTTTCGACCGTTCCATTACATGGCTCGCTGGGAGTGCTTAAGCCGGCACTAGATGCCCTATCTGGTGTCGGTGAGAGCTGATGTGAGCTTGTCTCTGCCGAGGCGTAAGTCATGTACTGGTTCAGAAACCAGAAAACAAGTCACAGTAGTTTTGAGTTTTGCCGCTTGGTAGCGACACTATAGTGACTGACCTAAGGTACAACTGACCCAAGGAACAACACTTTCCCTCTACTCGCCATTAAACCCGTATCTTTCAAGACACTGGTGAACACTGTTAAAAACTATCTCAGCTTTTTGTTTATAAAGCTCGATAAGTACAAAAATTAAGAAGGTTTATTCTTGCTAAATTCACATTTTAAATATACAATGAGGACGGATTTAGAACTAATGCTTGTGCATTCATCAATGATAATTGACAGTTTTCCAGAAATTTCCTTTACTTGATTCAAAGTGGGCATTTTCATTTCCTTTGAAATATGATCTATTATTTCGCCCGCGCTATACCTTGATTGAAGGCCTACGCCGATATCTACACATTTAGTTTTTGTAGCTCAAGCAATCTGAAACGGTCGCTGTACGGACGGTCATTTTGAGCAATAAAATAGCTAGATCTAAAACCAGCTATAGTTGAGTCGAGCTGAGCTTGATTCATTTGATCATTTACTTGTGGCATCGAACGTTTGTTTGATTTATCAACAATTGTTTGAACGGTTTGGTGAGCTTTTGACTGTTTATGTTCAGTAATCTGTTTCCTCAATGATTTGAGCGGATTTGTTCTCTTTGAGCCATAAAAACATGCTTTGTAAGAACGCCACTCATAAGAGAGCGAAACATGTTATTTTTTGTAGGCTCCCAAATTACCGACTTCAAAACAAATTTTATAGCCTAATTTACCTTCCTTTGAGTCTATCCAAGGAAAAGCCGCCTTCTTTCTCTCCCACACATCTTCTGTCCAAATTTCAGGCCACTGTGTTTCGGATGGGGGTTAATTTGTTAGAGCTTCCTTTTTATTAGGCTCAGGCTCTGCGAGGTTACTTATTTTCATTTCAGATTTTGGATTTGATGTTCCAGGGGCACTAAAAATGACGTTTTAGATCTTTGTTTAGCTTTTGGTTCCATCACTTCACAAAATTCACAAACTAATAATTGGAAAAATTAGTAATAGGCTATTCACAAATGCATTATAGAGGACTTAAACAAAACTAACAGTATGTACGGTACGCTGTTTGAACTCAACCACTACGGCTAAGACTTTCGACGATAACAGCCTAATACAAGCACTCTTAAACCCGGTATACATTAGCGAACATTTGGCCGAACTGTAATTGTAACACGTAACGTGTTCGATAGTGTGGACGTAGGTCCGTAACATGTTCGCGTAACAAATTTGTTACAATGTTCGCGGCGACCCATGTTACAGTCAGAGTCGGTAAGTTACTGCGCATCAAAGGAAAGTTCGCGACGATGTTACGCGTAGTTGGGACGGTTTTCATGTTACAACCTTTACATATCCTGCCCCCCCCTACTCCCGTCACTTCCTAGTCTCAGTTGTTGTGCTAGTCTGCAGTGCGTTCCGCATTTCTCTGTTGTGTTTTTATTCTACAGTGAACGACTCCTGGACCCAAGAGGAATCAATTGATCTCATTTCCAAGTACCGAGAAAAGTCATTGTTATGGGACTCAAAGGACCAGAATCATTTTAATAAAACTATACGAGGTGATGCGTGGAGTGAAAATGCAAACCAGCTGGAAAAGTCGGTTTACGTTGCAAAAACGAGATGGTATCTATTCTTGCAACCCTCTGAAGAGAGAAGGCTAAAATGAAGAAAAGTATGGGTACTGGCAAAGGTAAACTAATGCACGAATTTCAATACCACACAAACTTAGTAGGTTACTGGACTATAATAAAACTTAACATGACATTTATGGGCGTAAAAACTCATAACAATTATTATTTTCATATAGTAAAACACTTTTATTAAACTTGAATTTATTCTACAAAACATCTATTAGCTGACCACTTAGACTCTTACTAATTTAATGTAATACTAATCAGTTCCTTTTTTCAGGCACTAACGAAGTGTATCGAAGTACCTGGTTCGCTTTTGAAAGTCTACAATTCATCTGGAACAAAAACGAACCCCGGGAAACCGCAAACACTTTAAGTTTCATGTTTTATCCATTTTACTGATACACTTAAGCATACTTGTCTTGGCAGCTCACTTGACCCTCTTTTAAGGAAGTAATCCGCTAGCTCGTCTCGAATATCCTTAGCAGCAGAGGTAGGTTTTCGAGACAAACGCCTCAGGGGTACCAGTGTTGCTGTTGTGTGTGGCTCTGATCTCCAAGTACCAGGATGTATGGTGCCATCAGCATCTTCAAAATCCAGACTTCCAGGAGGGCTGTAAAAGTATTTGGCTTACTCATTCCGTCTTAGAAAGTTGTGTAGGTGAACGATCGCCATAACAATTAAAATTGCTTTCTCAGGCTCTAATAGAAGGGGCTTTCTGAGAACACGAAAGACCGAGGAGCTGATACCAAAGACCTTCTCAACAACTTTTTCGGGCTCAACAGGTCCTGTAGTTAAAAATTCGTTCTTTCGAACCTTTGTCATGTTTCCCAGCGTAAACCTTCATCAGATACTTCCTGAGTAAAAGAGCGAAAGCTTCGTCTCCTACTATGAAGTATAGAATCTCTTTATTGCGCTTTTCTAAAGATTTCGGCCGTGGAAAGTTAAGGTGTCTGATTCCAACTTTGTGTGTAATGATGTATTCTTGAACACGCCACCATCGGAAATTCTGCTTTGGCATCCCACATCGACATACAAGTAATTATAGTTGGCATCGACTAAAGCAAGCAAGACGATACTAAAGAATCCTTTATAATTGTAGAACTCAGATCCATAGTGTATTGGAGCTTGTAATACGACGTGTTTGCCATCAATAGCACCAAGAAGATAAGGTAAGGTCCAAATGGTTTCAAAATCATGTGCCACGCGCAACCAAGTGTCTTCTGAGTCATCTGGAAATACAAATTATAATTATATGAAGGGCACAGGGGAAGAAGGAGTTAAGGGCCATTTAGCAAACTTTTCAGAACAGTGAAAAACAACATTAAATTTGTGATATAAAAAAGTTTATAATAAATAATTTTGAATAATTTGTATTAAGGTTAGATATTTAATATGTAAAGCCATTCTAAAGTTTTATTTTAATAACTCTAAAAATATTTAAAAAAAAATTTCTTTGAGAACTACCTAACTCTGGGCGAAAAAGGGGTTATAGACACGCTAATAACTCCTTTTTCCCCTGAAGTGTCTTTCTTAGTAGAACATTTGAGATAGCAAATTTTTCTCTATAATGGTTTGGATCAAAAATTAAAAAAGGAATGCATGAAAAATAAAAACAGTATTTATTTTATTGTTACGAGTTCTAATACATTTTGTTTGCTTTCTTCTTTTCTTTTGTGCAGTGAGGCAGATTTTCAAAATATTCCCTGGCACTCAGGTTTTTACAAAACTTAGTCAATTCCGTCACATCTTGATATTTTTCATTAGATATTGATAATCTATCTGTAATCAAACACAATACACTATCAGTAAAATCTAAAGAACAGAAAATATAGGCCTAGGTCTATTTTATAAAAGTAAATTTATGCAGCTTTGTAAATTTACAACATGTAAGTAATTTTATTTTGAAAAGTGCCTTTCTCAAGGTTCATATTAAACAATAATTTAATGCTAGCCCAAAAACTTATAAATTACCTTTCAAAGATACGTCTGGAAGAGTAGTCTTGTCAACAACAAATCTCTTTCTCTTGGGTAAGGTTATGGCAACACTGTCCCAGTGGCCCACTATAATTATTCCTGAAGTATCTCAGACGTTCAGATGAGCACGTCACTTTTATTTCTCTCATAGTCTTATCAACACTGGGATTTTCTTTTTGTAAGTAAGTTCTAGAAATTCTTTCCATTCCATCCAAAAAATGTAGTCAATTTCTTCAACCTCAAACGGTGATGGGTTTTGGCGAGCCTCGCGAACGTAATGTGCCCATTCTGATGGGGTGTCAGCCCAAAAGTTAGGTTTTATTCGACCCATGTTCCGGTCGCATTCAGTATATGAATGTCCCCTTATCGGGTAATTAAATTGAACATTTTTAAGTCTGTTCTTAACATGTACCAAATAATGAAGGACACTGTACACAATCAAATTTGTATTTTGTCCCCCAGAGGAGTGTCCGAACATGTGGAGGTTTTCTACATTTTCAGGCAAGTGTTTTTGGACAAAATGAAACAACATTTGGCATATGTTGTTGCTTCCTTTACTCCCTTCGCACTCAGGATACATATAGAAAATACTTTTACCACTACCTAGGATGTGTACATTAAATTAAATAAATATACTGACAATTGACTTTTGTAATAGGCGTCGTTTGTTGTCACATTAAGCACAGACAAATTTCGACCATAGTATATTCAAATTCCCTCAAATGAAGTAGTTTTCTGTGATACCAAACGTGCCTTTCTTTTGATATCATAGAACTTTTCAGCTTTTAATTTATGAAGTTTTAGCTCAGTCTCAAGGGTTTTTATTTCATTAGTCACTGTTAATATGTCATCTTCATATTTAGCTTCTTTTAATTTTACCTGTACACTACTCAGTTTTACGTTAGTTGCATCACAAAAACTACACGTATCCGTTCGCGGATAGCCAAACGATATGTTGAAGTTTTGTTGCATAATGGATCTATAGGTCTCATATGAGCATTTTTCGTCAGGGTATTTAGTCTGATACATTTTGTGCATGATTGAAATGTTTAAATCGTCAGGAAGGTACTTCTTAGACGTATCATGCAAACAGTAATGGGCACCTCTGCCATTGAAAGAAGTTATATGTTGCTTAATCAAATTTAAAGACTAATTATTAGTTTTGTGTGGTCTGTTGGAGTGCTTACCACGTTGATCTTTAGGTGAGCACCCAGTCATCTTTAAACTGTTAATTAAGTACTCAACTTTCTTTTTGGTATTCCCATGGATTGAGATAAATGTCTTACGGCAAACTTCGCATTCAAAAACCACTCCGTTTTGGGCTGATCTTACTTCATATTTGCAAGATACATCTCTTACTTTTGAAGAGTCAGAGGGTATTTTAGGCCGCCGTTTTTGAACCGGTACAATATAAATCAGACCACACAGATAAGAAATTTGTTCGTTAGTGGTCTCCAATAGGTTGAATTGTTGTAAAATCTTATGTCTTATTTCCAATGTTAGGCCTACTTTCTCAAAACACATATCTACACTTACAAGATGCACCAGCCTCATGTCCCTGCACCCTAATTTTTTTGGTTACATCACACATTCTTCCATGTACTTTACGTTTTCTAGTTTTTTTATCACTCTCAGGACACTCCACATTTTCACTTTCACTCATTGTTTGATTGTATCAATTAAAACAATCTACAAAGTAAAATCCCAATTTTAGTAAACACAACTAACCTCATTCAACACACAAAACAGTCTGACTGAAATGAAAACAATAGCTACTAGGATCAAAATAGAGTACTATTTACATCAGCTGAGTCATTACCTAATTCCAGTTAATTTGGAAACAGATAGCTCTAGTAATAACTATTATAATTGTAAAAAAACAGATAATATAATTAATTGGCGAGAAACTTCACTTCTTTCAGTGTGATGATTGTAAAGCAACACACTTTCAGTCATGCATTTGACTCCTTCTTCCCCAGTAGCGCTGCACGTAACTCCTTATTCCCCTGTAGCCAATATTTTCAACTATTAATTTATTAGTGATATAACCCGTTTTTCCCGCAAATGATATAACCACGTGAATCCATTTCTTGCCTGCTAAGCAACGGTGAAATAAAAAAATGTGAAAAAATTGAGCACTTTTTCCCCTGTGCCCTTCATATATGTGTTATTGTTTGTTTCAGAATGATATAGAAAAAACAAACGGATGAACAGGACAATGACCTGCCGGTAGTACATGAACCCCAAGAGAACACTCCTAGTGCTCCAGGGTAACCCTCTAGTGCTCCGTCATCGACCATCATTTCAGTAAAACCCGTTCCGGACACTTGAACAGGGGAAAAAAAACGACCAATTGAAGACATGAGACTGGACACACATTTTCAATATTGACATCATGTGCTTCAAACATGCAACGAAGCGTAGACACTAACCTAACTAACGAATGCTGATTTTGGAAACTTAGTTGCGAAAAAGCTTAGAAGCTACGACACTGTCAAAAGGTCAGCGACAATGCACTCTATAATGGGAATATTCTTGAACAACGATTTGGCCAATAATGAACATTCACAAATCGAACCCATTCGACATCAAGGAATACAGCTCTGTTCCAAAATCATGATTATATTGTTTTTCAATCAAATTTGAACCTCTTCGCACCACAGCTTCATACACAGCACAAATGCTATAAAAACAATCCTGTTGCGTCTGAGAACTCTTCGTCACTAACATCAGCTCCGGCAACGCCTGTGTCCAGTGAAATGCAATTTTCCGACACGGATGACTTTAATATAACTGAATTGGTTTCATTTATATTTTTTAGTTACACGATCTTAAAAAAATATGTTGATGCTTATTAAGTGTTTAATTGAAAATTTTCTTTATGTTAAAACTTGTATCTAACTGTATGTATTACTCTGATATTATATTAAATAAAAACTATTGCATATAGAAAAACTCGTGTAATATTTCGCCCCGTTGTTTTCACACTAACAAGTGTTAAGCTTAAGTTGCTAAAGCTAACAGTTGGTAGCTGCTTCACAGCTGAAAGAACTGCATTTGAAGGGTCCAGAGGTAAAATGGGCCAAATTTATCAAAACAAAATTTTCAGGAATTACTTTTTAAAGTTTAAGTTTCTTATGTTTCCTTGGTAACAAATAATAGGCTGCCTTATTTTAACATTACCTTCATAAATTATATTTAAACACCATAATTTATTTATTATTATTATTTCCATACCATGTTGAAATTTTCAGAGATAAAAAATAATACTTTGCTGTTGAATAACAAAATCTACTGGGGAAAAGGGGGCATTTTGTGGACTTGCCCCTTTCTTCCCCTGCATTTCGTGATTCTGTATGTGTATATATATTGATTTAACACTCCAGTAGTTGCGCCTCTTTGATTACGTAAATGGTCGCGTGGAGGACTATTGTCCCCCAACATAATCTATAATGTTTTACCTGTTTTTAATTTGTTTGAGATATGTTTATGAACAGAATGTATTTCATGGGTTATAACTATAATCTATTTTTTATTTTTAACCTTTTTAATACACACATATACATTACACTTTAGTATAAAATTTTTATAAATTGCAGGTAAAATTGGATTTAAATTGAGATTTGTATACATAAAAAGAACTAGTTTAGAGGTTACTCAAATAAATTTATTCGTAGCATCGCCCACAAACAGTATTTTGATGGTCAGAGCACACCCAGTTATTGCAGTTTTCACATGCTTTCCTCGTTGTTTTGTCTCTGGCTGTTGGACAGATGAAACATCGGCCCTTGCTGGCATTCCCTCTTGGTTGTTGCTGCTGGTGTTGGTTTTCTTCATTTTGATTTAAAAGCAGTTTTCCTTTAGTCCTTATTTCTTTACGTATCGTTGCTTGATTGATGCGTCTTTGAATAGCTGGCTTGATCAAACGGCTAATTGTGTCAAGTAATCACTTCGGTTGACGTTGACGTTGTTGTGGTTGGCTCTATAAATGTTCAATGCATTGATTCCACCAACGTTTAGCAGATGAAAAAAGATTGTTAGCGGCCATCTTCTTGAATTTCTTGCAATGTCGTATTGAACACACATTTTGTCAAGGATATCAACACTGAACTTAGTCTCATTGTATTTAGTTATGATGGCAGGCTTTCTCTGGTCGCCTGTGTTGATATCAATCTCGCCTTCCTTATGCATAGTTAAATGGCAAGCACAACTTTTATTTTTTTTGTACATATGAGACAAAAGAGGCTTTTTCATGGTAACCGAAAATACTGCTGTTTACTTCCCTATGCGGATCTGCTAAAAAGTTCCCTGGAACAAATCATCTAGATCCTCTTACTGTACCTAGATAAGTTAGTGAATGTTCATCTTGAAGGGTGACTGCTAGATCCAAAGAAGAATTGCCTCCTGTGATATTTCTATTGGATCCTGTAATTGGTTCTACGAGACGCAACACTAAGTCTTTTGATGAGTTGCTGACCAATGTTAACCAATGTTCACATATGGAGATAACATCACACTGATTTTGAACTGCAATAAAACTAAGAATATCAGTTTTGTTGAGTAAACCTTTTATATCAAGGTGAACTGGCCATATCACCATAGGTTAGGATAGGCTTTGGATTCCTCTTCAACAAGTCAACGTACTTACTTAAGTATCCAGTTGTGCATTGTGGCTTTTTCCAAAAAAGAACTATTCGCCTCACTAAGGTGTTTTCGTGAGAACCAGAATCGATTTACGTATGCACCAGTAGGCCAAAGTTCAGGTAAAAATACCTTATCCCAATGGGCTATTTGTACTCCAACCTTAAAAGAATGGTAAGTCGGATAGCGATTTTTAAGTTGAGTTACTAAGTACTCACCTTAGATAATCGAACGTATCTAGAATTTGATCAAGAAAATATTTCAAGCTAAAATTTGACATTGTAAGTGAATTTAAACGATCTGAAGTAGGCACTTTCTAACTGAAGTAAGCTTCTCGGTCCTACGTAAGTATATATTTTTAATTAGTCAGGACAACAATGTTAACTCTACTGTGGTACTGGAAATATATATGAACCTGAAATATATGATAAGGACTGGAAATATACGCTTTTTGACCGAAGTAAGTTTCCGAGACTTGTGTGGTCCGAGATTTGTATTTTCTTGGTCGGGATGACAAGGCAGATTCAGCTGTGACGTTATGTATATACTTAATTAGAATCAGAAATACTCTTACACGTGTCAAACATGATATAATAATTAAGTTAAACTCTGATACTATTTACCATAAACTTAACCCATTATCTACCAATTTATTTTTAAGTAGTTTTCATTATGTAATTGTGTATTTGGGGTCAAAATACACTCTTAAATACAGTTTTTATAAAATTTTATTGCAAAAAAATTTTTTTTCTTATAAATAACTGCTGTCCTATAAATACGACAGTGGTCAATAAGGTTAGCTTTAGTAACTACAAGAGGTTATTACATAAAGTTGATCAAATAATAAGAAAACTGTCTGAAAACATAATATTACTTTTGAATGAATGTATAAAAAAATATAAGGAAATCTATTTTGAAAAATTAGTAAAGTTACACAAACAGTTCCTTTACTTAGTATGATAAGGTCCAAAACACCTTTTGCACAGTGTAACATTGCACTTTTTGCAGTATGTTAGAGGTTTTGAGGCACAGTCTTATCATCTGGCACCTCACTCTGCTTGTCTCTCGAGAATAAGATGTGATCTTTTCTGTCCTACCTTGTGTCTTCAAAGGGTCCTGCCAACTGACTTCGAGGGCTCACTGTTATAGGGCGTCCCAGTTGTTGCCTCAAGGTGCCAGACTTTAGATAGATCACCGTTACAGCTCTTCGAAAATCCAAAAGGGTGAGTTGGTTTTCAGCGGTCATTTTATGGATTATCCACGAATTTACTATGGCCATATCAAGGATCCTGATAAATAGTGGCCAGTACCATATTTTCCCTTTAATTTTGATGTTGTACTTGTAAACCAACCAATCGTGTAAATCAACACCTCCCATGGAACTGCTGTAGTTCTTTATGAGCTTGGGAAATGGAACTGCACTTTCTTTCTTTTGCTCCTTATTCTATCGCATAGCCGTACCCATTGGCTCTATAGTATCAAAATTTGTAGCCACAGTAACGATACTGTTGTCGTTCATCTCACCAAAAGAATGTTATTTTCCACATCACTGACATAATCGTATGACCCTCTTCCTTGTGCTTTCATTTCTTTCTTGCCTAAAGAGGGCAGGCTTTAGTGCGATTCTCTCTAATCGTTCCACTTGCTCTGAACCCAAGTTCAAAGAGCTCTCTGAGTAAATCAAGGCTGGTGAAAAAGTTGTCAAAAAACAGCTCATGGCTGAGTGGGTCTTCAACAACACATAGGAGAGACTCAATTACCCTCATTCCTAAGCCTAAGTCCTCTGAGCCTTGTTCCTTGCCACAGTACAAATCAAAATTATAACAGTATCCACTTTACTCCACACACAGCCCAGAACTTATAACCAAATCGCACTGGCTTGTCTCGGATGAACTGTTTTAGATTGTGGCGTCCAAAGTATTTTACGATCATCTCGTCTACTGCAATTTGATCTTCAAATACCCCAAACTGAGCAAATAATTTTGTAATCGCTTCAATGAGGGGTCTAACCTTGAAGCCTTTGTCACACTTGGTATCATCGTTCAGATTTCCATTGTCGTTGAAGTGAAGGTATGATTTGATCAATGTAAACCAGTTTCTTGGCATAGCATTTCTCACAAGTCCTAAACCTAAATTATCGGAAGTACTCCAATAGTGACTTATTTGTGGCAAAGTATTATAACCTGTTATCAATAGTATGCCCATAAAAAGTTTGAGCTCTTCAACAGTAATTGAAAATATTTGATCATTTTTTACTTCAGCTGCATACTTCATTGTTTACCTCATTGTTTCTGTCAATATGTTGTTCATGATGTTAGATGTAAAAAGTGTCTCGGATATTTCTATAGGAGACTTATTATCAAAATTTTCTTTTAAATTATTTTTATTTACATCAGAACAGTTACCCTTTTTGGGGAACCCGTAAGAAGGCACAGTTTTTTTTCACAACTCTGCTCCATTTTGGGTTTTCTTTGTTTATTACGCTTAGAAACGTTAGAGGGCCTATTACAAGGTGATTGTGTACTGCAACGTTTCTTTACTACTTTTTTACTATTCATTAAAAAAAAAATATTTTTAACCATATCTATGTCATTGATAGACGGAGGTCTATTCTTAAAAGCATCAAGACTACCCTCGTGTGAGTTTTCAAAATAACTTTCAGTAGGCATAGTTGTTAGGTTACTATCACTTCTGATTTCTAATTCAAGCCTGCGTGATACTTCAAAGACTTCTGCATCTTCAGTAGCCTCTTCATTTATATTTTCTTCGTTCGTAACACAATCTACATTGTCTGGAGGTAAAACAATAATGTTAGCTGACTCAGAAGTTTGCTCACTTTCTTCGAATTCATCTAGTAGAAGAATTATTTCTTCTATTGTCATATGTGATGTGCTAGCCATTAGTTAAATGAAAGAACTAACCTAACAATGTTTTGATAAATCACACAAACATCTGCAACTAATGTTAGTAATAACAAAACACAACATACACTATTGTTTGATGCACAAGACTAACCTCAAAACTGTGACTTGTCCTTGTGACTTATAACTCAGCTGATGTACTCAGGCAGGCAGCGGGTAGGCCGGGACACTTGTCTCTTCTGAAGTAGCGTCTCTGCAACAAGGAGAATGGCTACTGGTCATCAGTACGTCCAGCCCCAAGAGGGGCTATTGTTGCGTTGGGTCGTGGGAAATTGTTTAATGTGTGGTTTTAATTTCGGTCGGTGAAAAGTAGTCTAGTAGGTTGGGTAGTGAAGTGAAGTGGAGAGTCGTTCGCTTTTGTTGTTGTTTATTCATTCTTCTAGAGTGGGTCGTCTAGTATTACCTTCAGTTGTGGGATTTTCCACGGATGGACGGCTTATCTGGTTGCCCACTCACGGATGTGATCCCACGTGGATTCAGCTGCTGCTGCATACAAGGCTCTCGCTTGGCCAGTGATGAATTCATGCAGGCTGGGTAGTCCTGCAGACCGTAGGACGCCGTGTTCCTGACGAACCATATTGTGTTCGTCAGTTGGCGGAGCGTCCTGTTCTGGAAGGCTTCTAGTGCCTTCCTGGTCGTCTTGAAGGTGTAGGGATACCAGGCTGGAGCCGCGTTTGTCACGATGGATCGGACTATCGTTTTGTAGAGCAGCAGCTTCGTGTTGGTAGGAAGTCCGGAGTGAGGTCTCAGTAGGGCCGACAGGCCTTGACGGGCGGCCATTGCAAGGCGGATCCTCCCTTTGGCGGCAAGCCCAGTCGTTAGAGTCCTGTTAAGCACGACTCCCAAGTATTTAATGGACTTGGTCCACCTTAGTTGGTCCCCCTGCAGATGAATCTTCTCGCGCTGTGCCGGATACTGCGGGTGTTTAGTGAAGCAGATAGCTTCGGTCTTCTGTGTGTTGATCCTGACCTTCCACTTCCAGGGGTCCAGATGCCCCATTTGTCTTCTCATGTAGGCACACGATTGGCGGATGGTGGCCGAGTTACTGTAGAACGTAGAGGGCGAGAGACATCCTGGGAATGACTGGGATGTCATTTGTGTACCACAGGTACAGCACTGGGCCCAGTACAGATCCCCGTGGCACGCCCGCGGTGATGGGCCGAGAGGACGACGCGGCCTGTTCCACTGAGACAGAATGTTCTGTCTGCTAGGTAAGATTGGAGGAGTCTGAACATACTGCGAGGAAGTGGACTGTGGGCCAACTTGTACAGGAGCCCTTGATGCCAGACGCAGTCAAAGGCCTTGCTGACATCCAGGGAGACTGCGGTGGTGATCAGTCCCTGGTTATATGAGTCAGTGAGGTCCGAGAGAACTCTAGTCAGTTGGAGGGTGGTGGAGTGACCCCGACGGAAGCCGTATTGCTCGTTGCGGATTTCCGTGTGGAAGTCCTCGGGAAACGGGCCAGAATGAGTCGCTCTAGGATTTTCGACAAAGAAGGTAGGAGGGAGATTGGGAGGTAGCTGTCGGGTAGGGTGAGGTTTTTAAGAGGCTTCGGGAGTAGGATAAGCTTTGCCTGCTTAGGGCTGGGGTGCCTAATCGGTCTGCTCCCGGGGCCTTCTTCGGGCGAAGTCTAGCGAGGGCGCCGGCGACTTCAGCTTCCGTGATGGTGGGCAGTTCGTCCGGTTCTAGCAAGTCGTCTTGGTCGGTGGCTTCCAGGAAGCCCTCCACTGTACTGGAGTGTTCTGGGTCGTCAGTGTCATGGTTGGGAGAGAACTGAGCCTCCATGGTGTCTGCGAAGACTTCGGCCTTCTCCTCGGCTGTGTAAACCAGGCCGTTCTGTCCTTGGATGGGACAGACAGTCCTCTTATTGCCTCTGAGGGTTCAGGTGATCCGCCAGATGGAGCCGTCGTCTGTGTTGAGAGTGTCAACAAACTCCCTCCAGCGGCTCTCTCCATGTTGTTGCAGCAAGATGGAAACCCTCTGCGATTGGCGATTAAAGGCTGCCCTGTCGTCAGTGAACCTTGTCCGCTGCCATCTCCGCCTGAGTTGTCGTCTCAGTAGGATCTCGTCCATGAGATGACTCGGGAGGTTGCGGCGGTAGTCATGCCGGTCTGTGGCTGGTCTTGCAGAGCGATCCTTGGCTTCTTGTAGGCAGGTGTGTAGTTTTGAGACGCCAGCGTCTAGTTCAATGTCAGTTGTGGGAGGTCGGGGAGAGAGTGGTCTGTCGGCCAGATAGTTGTAGTATCTGGTCCAGTCCACGGTCTGTCTCTTCCTAGGGGGTAGAAGTCGGTCAAAGTAGTCGTTGAAGTGTATAGTAATTGGGAGGTGGTCAGATGATAGATCCTGCACAGCAGAGACGTCGAGTGGGGCGGAAAGATTGCAGTGAAGTACAAAGTCTAGTATGTCGGGGCGGTGTTGTTGTTGGCCGGGGAAATGAGTGGCTTCCACCGGTGCAGTCAGGGAGATGTGGGGGCGAATGTCCAGGAAGTTTAGTGGTTGGCGGCCTGCGCAGTTGTTCACAACACAACCCCAGGATGTGTGTTTGGCGTTGAAGTCGCCGGCCACAACTGCTGGGCAACCCGGTCGAGAAGTTGGTCGAGCTCGGCGAGACCGAGCCGTGTTCTCGGCGGACTGTACACGGAGAAGAGCTCCATCTTTGGTCCTCCGAAGCAGGACGCGATCGTAGTCACTTCCGTGGACCATCCGAGGCGTGGGACATGTCGGTGAGAGGCCCGGCGGTGAACTAGGATGGCTGTTCCACCTTCTGGGCGGTGGTATGGGGGAGGGGGTGGTCGGTCTGTTCTGTAAACAAAGTAGTTGGGGATGCTGAATGGTGTCTGCGGTGTGAGGTGAGTCTCCTGCAGCAAGGCGATTTCAGTATCGTATTCGCCTAGGAACTGTAGAAGCTGGTGCCGCTTCCCTCGGAGGCCGTTGCAGTTCCAGGAGACAATCCTAGGCGTCCTAACCATGGGTGACTGCGTTGTAGGAGTCGGCCTAGGAGGTCAGCATACCCGCCAGGGATTGTAGCATCTGTACCACCGCAGATAGCTGGTCGAGAACCTTGACCAGAAAGGCGTTTACGTTTGGGAGTTGGGGATCTGGGACAGCGGGGATTCCTTGGTGGGGGCGAGTAAAAGGTCCAGAGTGGCCTTGAAATTGGCCTTTTTGCCTGGGCTTAAAAGTGTTGACGGGCGGGAGCCGCTTCCCGATATCGGGCTTACTAGTTGGTAGGGTCGGCCGTGGAGCTTCCACCGGTCCGGGCTGGTTGAAGACGTCATTAGTCGTCACATCGGCTCCGTCCCTTGCGACGTCTGCCCAGGACCGGGCAGTCGTGGCCCGGTTGGCTGGGTTGCGGGGCGGCCGGTGTCTACGCCTGGGCGCCGACTCGGTGAACTCTTACTCGGCGGGCGGGTAGGTAGTTGAGCAGGTAGGCAGGCAGGCTGGTTATCTTCATCCCTAGATATCTCGTTGACGATGTCCACGCAAGACTGTTATGGAGGACGTTGCCAAGCCTCTTCTTTGTGAAGCAAATAGCCTCACACTTATCCGCATTGGCCTTGATCCTCCATTTTTTCATCCAGGGTGCTAGTAGGTCTAGCTGTCTCTGGATGGGTCTGGTAGAATGCAGTGCATTCATCGATGTTAAGTAGAATAAAGCATCGTCTGCATAGAGAGCGCTCGAGACTCCGGGGGCGACTGGAATGTCGCTGGTGTACCATAGATAAAAGATTGTCCCTAGTACAGAGCCTTGTGTTTCTGGTGGTAGACATTGTCCCGCCAACAGAAATCCTGAATTTTCTGTCCAACAGGTATGATTTTATTACTTGCCGGATGAGTCGGGGAGAGGGCTGTGGGCCAGCTTGTAGTTAAGGCCGGCGTGCCACACTCGGTCGAATGCCTTGCTGACATCCACCGAAACAGCTGTGGTCACTCGGCCCAGGTTTGCGTTGTTGGCAATATCTGTCATTACCCTGGATAGTTGAAGTGTAGTGGAGTGGCCACGGCGTAAACCGTACTGGTCCTCACTCAGTGCCAGATAAAACTCCTCGGTGAAACGTGCAAGTACGAGTCTCTCGAGTACCTTTGAGAGGGCTGGAAGTAGGGAGATTAGCCTATAGCTACCTGGAAGAGTCAGATCTTTCCCTGATTTCGGTAGCATGATTATTTTTGCTATTTTCCACGGTGATGGGAAGTGATGAAGTCGCAGGCAGCTGTTTAGGAGTATGGTGAGCCATGTGACCACCCATGGTGGTAGTCTTCTTAGTGCTGGTGGTCCCAATGTGTCCAAACCCGGGGCTTTCCTGGGCTTTAGTCCGGCCAGGGCTCTGGATACCTCCAGCTCCGTAATGGGTGGCACTTCCTCCTCATCGCTGTCCTCCGTCTCCATCTCCACACGCGCGTCTTCCTCCAGATAGGCTTCCACAATAGGTGCATGATCAAGGTCGCTGATGCCGGTCGAGGATTATGATGACCGGTAGGTAGTCAGAGGTGAGGTCGCAGGCGACTCCAACCGTCACTGGGACTGTTATGCCGCTGTGTAGTGCTATATCTAGTATATCGGGCCGGTGGTTCACTATCCTGGGATAGCGGGTCGGTTCCCCGGGCACACTGAGTTGAACATGCGACATCCGCCTCAGGTGTTGCCTGATTAGTCTGCCAGCTGTGTTAGTAGCCACACAGCCCCATGCCGTATGTTTGGCGTTGAAGTCGCCTGCTATTAGTGCTGGGCAGTTGGGGCGTAATAATTTGCCCAGGTCATCCGGGTCTATTGGCGCTGTAGCACGGCGCTGTAGATGGAGGAGAGTTGAATTTCTGGGCCACCGAAGGATACGGCCACTGTCGTATGCTCGGTTGTCATGCCACGGTTCTCTATTACTCTGTGTGGAACTCTGCGGTGTACTCGGCCTGGTTGCCGTTGAGGGCGGTCAGACCTATAGACTGCGTAATTTGGGGCCGAGAAGGGTGTCCTCGGTGACAGGTGTGTCTCCTGCAGCAGGGCCACGTCGATGTCACACTCGGCCAGGAACTGGATGAGTTCAGCGCGCTTGTGCCTGAGTCCATCGCAGTTCCAAGATACCAGCTGCGGACATCTAGCCATGGTGGGAGCCAAGGAGAGAGGCCAGCGACTGCAGAGTCCGAGTTACGGTTGTTAGTTGCTCGAGTATTACTCTAAGCAGTGTGGATATTTCCTCCTGGTCAAGGGTTTGGTGGCCTTGAAAATGGCCGTTTTCTTGCTCCTCGTTTGTAGTCCGGGCCTGGTGTGGCCTAGCTGCTGGCGGGGCGTTGGTGTCCGCTGGGCGGGTGGTCTGCGCTGACCTGCGCTGCTCTGCTGCATTCCTCGGCTGCTAGGCGGTCTTCTGGGGATAATCCGGGGCTTTGACGGCTTTTGCCCATGTCCTCGGCCCGGTCGTCCTGTTGGCGGGGTTCCTCGGTAGACGTCGCCTCCTCCTGCTCTCTTTCTCGGTCTCCGAGTCGTCTTCCTCGCCGTGGTCGTCGGTCCGCAGCTCGCCGTAAATTGATGGCTCCAGGGGCGCAGGGTCGCTAAACTGGGCGTTAGCGGTGGGGGGGATGGCGGGCATTGGTTGGTCGCCGCTCTCGTCCAATGGCGGAGGGGCTGACCACGTGGCGGCTGAGCACGTGACGGCAGGGCGCGTGGCGGCTGGGCGCGTGGTGCGCTGTGACTGGGCCGCGCGGCCGGCCAATGGGAGCGCGGCGCGCGCAGCTTGGGACAAAGGCTGTCCTTTCACCGGCTGCCGGCGCGGGGCGATGCCAAGTATTTCTGGCAGCCTCGGTAGATCGCGTTGTGCTGCCCGCCGCAATTGCAGCATAGGCCACGCACACCCTGGGGCTTCCCACACTCTCTGGCCTGATGAGGCCCACTACATCTAACACACTTAACTGGCCTTCCACAATTGCCGGAGCCATGACAAAACTGTTGGCAGTTGTGGCACTGAATTGGGCCGGCCGGTTTTTTGTAAGGTCTTATATGTACACTAACATAAAATAGTTTGTCTATGTTGTACACTTCACTAATATTAGTCTGGTTTCACCTTCACTAGCTGAGCCCGAAAGTAGAGACACTACCCAAAGTCTAGTCCATCCTCGTCTTGTTTTTAATTTAAAAACTTCGCCTACTGCGAAATTTTTGTCGGTCAGTTCATAAAAAATTTGAATGTCTGTTACATCTAGCGGCAAGCCCGCTATAACTATTTTAGTAGGCCTAGTGCCTGGCAGTGAGCGTGTAAAAAACGAAATATTGTTTTCAGTTAGGTATTTTTGAACTAATCTGAAATTGTCCACAGTACTAGTCTTAACTATGTACTCACTTTGTTTGCAGACGGCGTGGAAGTCGCCGCCAGTAATTTTGTGGATCTCGGCGGCGTGGCCGTGCCATCCTTGAAAGCTGTCGATGTACAGCGGTGGGATGCGGGAACTAGGGGCAGTCTGCGTGTCCATGATGGAGGAGTGGGCCGAAGCAGCGCTGTTTGGGCGTTGAATTTAAAAAAAAAATGCTTGAATGAATAAATAACAATTAAAACTTCAAATTAAACTTAGGTCCACGGCAGTTACAAAATGGGGAGCACAAACACAACACAATTTCACTGAATTTATAAAATAAAAAGCTTGAATGAAGAGTGGAGTGGCTGGGCGGCTCGGCAGCAGTCACCTCCCTCGTTTCGCGCAGGGGTGGGGGAGCGCGGCACTGGTTGGCTGCCGCTCTGCACCAATGAGGGGCGCGCGCTCCGGTGGCCTTTAGAAAGGCCTCGGGCTCATTTTTTAGGCTATTTTGGGCTTTTAGGCTTAAAAGCCTCACAACCCTTGTAGTTTGCGTTGTGGGACTAGCCACAATTGCAACAAGTTCCCTTTTCACCAGCCGGTTTTTGGCATGCTGTCACATTGTGTGGCCCGCCGCATCGCATGCAGCGTTGCTCCCTGCCGCAGTTGCCACTGCCGTGGCCGAAATGCTGGCAGCGGTGACACTGTATCGACCCGGGTGGTTTCCTATAAGGCTTTACTTAAATCTTCACGTAAAACAGTGATGATAGTTTGTATGTCCGCGGGTGTATTTGAGGTCTCAATGTCCCTGTCTGGCTGGAGTGTGACTACCCACAGCCCCGTCTCGCCTCTGCTAGTTCTTAGCTTAAAAACGTTACCCACGTCAAAATTCTTTTCAACCAGAGCATCAGCGATGAGCTCCGGTGTTGTAAATGGCGGTAGTCCTGATATCACTTTCAGGGGGCGAGTGCCGGGTAGGGACCGCGTGAAAAAGTTTACTTTGTTTTCAATTAGATATTTTTGTATAGTGCGGAAATTGTCAATGGTTGTGGTTTCCACTATTATCTCGCCTTTTGCACTACGGGCGTTTAGATCACCGTTCACAAGTTGGTGTATGGCAGCCGCGTGGGTGTACCAACTTGGGGTAAAGTCAATGTATATAGGGAGAATATGGGGCAATTGCAAGGGGGGAATTTCCATTTCTGAAGCCGAAGAGGCGTTGGACATGCCGCTCTCAGGCCTAGAAACTGCGGGGGCAGTATAAATTGTTGGCCTCATGCGTGTAGGCGGCCGGAGCGGTGATGGCGAGGGGGGAGAAGACAGTGGGGCGATTCCTGCCATAATTTTGCCGTTAACAAAGGCCAAAGTTCTTAACTAAAACTAAAATAATAAAGGCTATAAAGCTTAAAATATAAAATGTCACATATAATATAGTCTAAACAGTCACATATTACTTACAGAGCACAATCACAGTTCACATAACACTTAAAAGATGCACACACATTTTAAAGTAACGGTCACTTAAGAGCACAAAGGAAAAACAAGATGGCTAAATTGATGTACTCCTGGTTGCCACTGTCATATTTATAGGACAGCTGTTTATAAACAAGTGTCAGCAAAATACTATTTGTGATGCAAAACGTAAAATGGGACCATTTGTCGATCAAAAAAATTTAGTTATTTTTATAATCTTATTAGGAATAAAATTCTGGACATTTTGTTATTCAAACCATAGAAAATATATTTATATTTGGGTGTGCTATAACGGTTTTATTGTAACTGACGAAAAAAAGGAGTTTTGAGAAAAACATGGTCAAAGTTTACTAAACACATTTTATTTTTCTTATTTAACATATTTAAGAAATGAGACTTTCACCAAAATGTTCTTTGGAATATCCTTTGTCAAGGCCTATCATTAAAATGAAAAAGAATGGATTTAAATTGTCCATCTTTAGAAAAGATAGAGGTTGTTAAAGTGTACGCTTGCGCTTGGCCGGACGGGAAGGTCCTGCAACATCTAAAGTTCTGGTAGGGTCAGGATTCTCAGTATCTCCCGGATTTTTCTCAAGTTCTTCAGGACATCTACTTGGAGCAGGACACATCAAATCCTTGAACTCATCCTTACAATATGGTCTAATATTTTTGTACAGTAAGTTCTTGCGAGCTTCCGAAAGCCCAGGTGGTTGGATAACCTCAGGAAATCCAGCAGGTCCATTTTTGTCTGGGAAGATGGTGTGCACAAACTCAATGCCATCTAACTCAGATTTACATACTACTTTGCCTTTATTATTAGAGGCAAACTCAAAATGGTTGAATTTAGTGATTTTTGGCACTTTGGTACATTTATGTTCAGTGAAAAAGCCTTTGCCAATCGTGAACATTTACAGCAACATCACCTTTCTCTCATTTCCAACTGCAATTGCAGTGTTCACTTTTGAGGTTGGTGTAGAATGTTCCACTGTATGGACAAACTCACTCACTGACGATATGTGGGTGACTCTGAATTTTTTCAGTAATCCAAAGGCTCAGTCACAAGAAAATTTTGTATGACCAACAGGCAAGAATGATAATACGATTTTGTTGTTCTTTCCTTGGTAAACTCGCCATGCGAGGTAGCCCAATAAAATATTGTTTTTATTTTGGGCCACACAGTTATCTGCATGAATGTACATGGTTGATGGCTTTGTTTAAAATAACTGCCAAAAAAACTTACAACAAGATTCGACCCTTTGCTGGTGCTAACACTCTCTAGTATGAGATAGTTTAACTGTTTATCAAAAGTTTCGCACATTACTCCAAATATCCCTACTTTAAAAGGTACTAAGAAATAGATGGGTCCTGGTTGTAAAGGGTTGCTCGGTATGTGCACTTGTCGTGCCATGTCAAAACTGTAATGCACTTCTGCATCAAGAAGACAGGAGTTCGGTGGAAATGTTTCTTTCTTATTAAAGTTTTCAACAGTCTCCTTTATTTTTTGTCTGTAAAAATTTCTTTCTTTAGAGACAAGTTGAAGATGGGCCTGCATTTTCTGAAGATTTAGCATTTTCCTCTTCAGTGGCCATAACCAACATTGTTCCTGATGTGTAATGTTTCTGACATGTAAGACATAGGTCATATCTCGGGCGGAGAATTATTATGTCCTTACAAGTCTGTCTCCAAATATTAGTAAATGTACACTGGGAGACAGGTTCTTCTTGGTCTGCTTCTTTAAAATAAGCCTGGTACTTTTCATAGACTGTACGTTTAGTTTCAGAGGATGGAAGTAGTCTTAAATTTGAATTATAAACAGTGCTGCTCCGGCCAGGTAAAAAGACTGCTTGTTGCTCTGCATAGTTTTGGAGAAATCTAACAACTTTTTCAGCCCTTGAATAAGCTATTTCTTTCTTTGATTTACCAACGTTACCATGCACTTTTGCTACAAGTCCAGAATCATTATACATTTTTTTCAATCGCTCAAGCCTTTTGATCTTGATGTTATGTCCAAACATGTACGTACTCTGGCAAACTTCAAGGCCCTTTAACATATATGATGTTCTAGGCTTAACACGGATTGTCTGTGATTGGTGGGAGCGAGCAGTCATAGTTGAATCAACTGTCAAACATCGAAGTTGGCCCATTATTACTTGGTCCAGTTTATTTACATTGTTTTCATAATAATCAATTTCTGCGCATTCCAAACGCATTCCGTCCTGGGTATGACGTTAAACTGCCCACACCCACCTAACCATTTCCTTCATTCCTACCCAATCCCCCTTCCAGGGTCTTATTAGTACCCGCTCTGTTCGACCGTTCCAGTACATGGCTCGCTGGGAGTGCTTAAGCCGGCACTAGGTGCCCTATCTGGTGTCGGTGAGAGCTGATGTGAGCTTGTCTCTGCCGAGGCGTAAGTCATGTACTGGTTCAGAAGCCAGCCACTTCGGTCCTTGGTCAGGAAGTGTTCAGTAGGCAGGGGTGTCGGAGCCCCTGTTGCCACGTGCGAGTCCAAGTTGTGCGCGTATTCCCGACTTGGTAATCGATGGAAACCGGGCCTCGGGGAACTGAGGTAGGGTTGTCCCCCAAGCTACGGTTTGTGGGACACCCGAGGGCATGCCCGCTCCCGGTGAATCGGCCCGCACTACTAAACACGATGCGCTGGTGACCTTATGTATGGAAACTCAAACCACCCCACCCTTAGGGCAAGAATTCGGAGTAAGAGACAACGATCCAGAGAAAAAGCGACAGTTGTCAGATTCTGAAAATGAATCGTATATCAAACAAAGGAAAGTGGAAGAAAAAGTAAGAGCTGAAAATATGAACGTTCCAACTCCACTATATCTAATCGTTAGTCACAAGGATGAGGGCAAAACTCTAACGAAGGTTAGTCCTTTCCTTATTAACAAAGCGTTTGTTTCCTCAGGCGGTCAACCTAAAGCTGTGAGCAAATTGAGGAATGGAACTATCTTGGTGGAGGCAGCGAACCACATCCAAGCCAAAAAATTCCTTCAGATGACGAGTTTTTTCGATCAGGTGGAAGTCGTCGTTCAACCGCACTCCTCACTGAACACCTCCAAGGGGATCGTCTTCTGTCGTGACCTGATGGAGTGTAGTGAGGAAGAAATCAAGGACGAGCTGCAGTGTGAAATGGTAACCGATGTGGTCAGAATGCTTCGGACGGAGAATGGGAGAAAGGTCCCTACTCCTGGTCTAATTCTGACCTTTGCATTTCCCCAACCCCCAAAAACTATTAAGGCTGGATACTTATCCTTGACGGTACGGCCCTACTTCAAAAATCCGCAGCGGTGTTTCCGTTGTCAGAGATTCGGGCACTCTACTAAGACGTGCTCGGGACCCGAGACATGTTCCCGTTGCGGCGATGAAGGCCACCAAGAAGACGGATGCAAGAACGACGTCAGATGCGTGAACTGCAAGGGTAAACACGCGGCGACCTCTAAGGAATGCAAAGTTTACTTAGAGGAAAAGGAAGTTTTGAAGATAGTTTACTATAGACAAACTTTCCTTTAATGAAGCCCGTAAAGAGTATAGGAGAAGAATCGCTCCAACCCCTAAAAAGGGAGTCTCATACTCCGAAGCTGCTTCAGCCCCAGTCCAATCCGCACAGTGCCCGTCATGTACTGCTTTAGAGGGTATGGTTCTCAAATTAACAGAGCAGGTTGCCGCTTTGGTTAAACAGCTTGCAGCCGGTACCGGACAACATCCGTTGGCATCCACCAGTAAGCCTTCCCAAGCAGTCCACACGCCCCATATTAAGTCCAACACACAGACTCAAGCTCGCCCAACAGCTACTTCTACTTTCAGAGATAAGGTGCAACAAAATACGAAATCCACCTTATCTTTGGAAGAGAGGAAAAAACTCACCGACAAACTTAAAAAGAACATAGAAACAAAATCAGAAAATAGATCAAAATCCCTAGTAAAAAAAGACTAACTCATCCTCGTCCAGATCCTCACAATTATCACTTGATGATGATATGATTGAGGACCCTTTGGAGATGCAGACAGAGTTCCAAACTGTTCATGGTAACTTCCGTCCTGTATCTAAGCAAAGAAAAAAAATTACGATGAACTAGCACAAAATAAAATATATAATATAATATAAAATGCTGTTACAATGGAATATTAATGGTTTGAGAAGCCACTTTGAAGACTTAAAACTACTTATAAAGACAAGAAAACCTAAATTCATTTGCCTACAAGAGACTAAATTGAACCGTTTATTTCAGAAACCCGTCAAGTGCAGTTTTTAGGATTTTCGGTAAACGAAGAAAAACTTTTTATCTCGCCTAATATCATAGATATATGCTTCACATTTTTTTAAATAATACTTCATACCTTTCTAAAACAAATACAGTTTTTAGTAAAGTTTTAAATTTTGTAATAACATTTTTAAAAAATTATAAAATTTTTTCACTTGACGGGTTTCTGCAATAAAGTTTTGTTTTTTATTTTAAAAAGGGGTTTTTAGGTCAGAATGGTAATAGAAAGAAGATAAATCACATCAATCAACTACATTTATTTACTTAGTGTAAAGTACATGTATTTAATCTAATCGTCATACTCTCTATCTACGTTGCATTCAGCTTCTGATGTAGGCCACTGTACGATACTGTTGTAAAAGGCTTCGTACCCAGATGTGTACTTTCTCAGTTTAACAATGTCATTGATTTTTTTTATGTTAATGGGTACCTTTCCAAATGGATATGCTTGCTCCGTTGGGAGTTCGGGAACAGTGTTGTACTTCTTGAAGGTAAATGTTGAGGAGGTAAAGCCATCAATGAACTCCTTGACCACAACCTTTCCTCGTTCCGCCTTGTTGTAGTTGAATTCTTTGTATGTAGACACCTTAAAAGGTATTTTTTCATTTCTTGGAACACCTCTTCCACTTGTTTCGTCAGAGCTAACAGTCTTTTTGTAATGTTTTGGCCACCAACTGCTAAAAGAAAAGATCATGTCACTTCTTACTTGGATAACATCAAAACGGCCAGTTTTGCTTGCTTTAAGGATCATCTCAGCATATTGGTCGGGCGTGTATACTCGGTCAGCTCTACGCACAACCCGTTTTATGTTACCAAAGTCCCGATCACAGGCTAAAAATGAGTGGCCTCTCACAGGAAAATAGTGTGAAATCGTCTCAACCAGTCCCTGATCACACAGGTTCATTAAAAACCGCACCACACAGTGGTTTTTATTTTGACCTGAGGGGCCATCGCTAAAAAGGACAATATTTTTCTTTCCAAGTGGAAATACTTCCATTTGAAGGTAGTGTAGTAACATTGAACACACCTCATCAGGCGACTTATTAGCCTCCCCCTCATGGTACATATACATTTTTGCTCTATTTGTTTTCATGTCGTGAACGCAGAAAACATTAACCCACAGCTGTCGCATATAGAAAACCTCTTGAACTGGTAAATGAGGGAGAGGAAGGTTCTGCATGTAATCTATGCAAATGACAACTGTATCATCGTCCTTATTTTGCGACATTTCCTGTTGTTTTAAGAAAAACTTTTTTGCCCTGCGCTTATGAACAATTTGTTCTGCAATCACGCTGCGCTTGACATTGTCGCTCAGCTCTTGATCTCGAAGTTTTGCTTTGTAGTTTTCACACTGGCTACAGACATCGACCTGTGGCCGCCCAAATGACAAGTTAAAGTTTTTCTTTAAAATATTTGTAATAAAAACTATATTTAACTGAATCCTTAAGATCTGGATGAGTGGTCTGAAACATTTCATACATTTTAGACACATTTAACGTTGCATCCAAATATTGCTTTTTCTTGGTTCCATAGTGAGTTTCCCTGACCTCAAATAGAGAAATGTGTTCATGGATAGCAACACACAATTTGCCATCGATTGCGTTTCCACTACGATTTTTGCCTCTCAAATCGATTGGTATTTCATTTTTAACTAACAGGTTAGTTAGCCTTGCTACTCGATCACGAGAAACTCCGTGTATTTGTAAAAAAATATTTTTACAAACTGGTGTTATAATACCATTGATTTTGATATTATATACAAAAGATTTATTTTTAGTGTGTGAGTCTGGAGTTCCTTCTAAATCAGCATTGGAACAATTTGGATTAGTTTGTTTTTTTACTCTACGCTTTACTTCCTTAGCTTCTATTAGTGTTTGTAAGTACACGTCTTGTTCATTTTTAGTACTCAGAGAATAAAAACATTCCCAAACCTGACTTTTTATTTCAGCATCAATAAAAGAAATACACTTTCGTGGGCATTTGCAAATAAGTTCTACAGGAATAGATTTGTCTGGTACAAACGTTACCTTTGTAATTTGTGTAACAATCGCCTTTTGTTCTTGCTTTCCGTATAACATTACGTTTATACTTGTCTTCATTGACAACACCACGTTTCCTTTTAACCACAGGTTCATCATCAGAACTTTCACTTTGCATTTTTAAAGTCCCACTATTTAATAAGACCTATTAATAGCCTACAAAACACAGTACGAAATAAAACTCACAAAATCTTTTAAAAACTAATAAAACAAAACATTAACTCTAACAAAACATCAAGTTGAAACAACCACTGAAGACTGAATGCCACTGTTTGTAGAAGTAAACAATAACAGAGGGTGAGAGGAGTGACGTGTCCCAGTGCTGCCACACCATGAAAATGAAATTTACTGCAGAAACCTGTCAAGTGACCACGCTTGACGGGTTTCTGCACTAAACGCAATATTAATTTTGAAATCAAACACAGTAAGGGGCATATCGCTTGACGTGTTTCTGCACTAAAATGTGTGTTTACAGAATGGAAATGAGAATCTGTAATAAAATGGCTTTTGTTAAAAATGTCTGTTGACGGGTTTCTGAAATAAACGGTTCAATTGTCTCCTCTTACTCATTTCAAACAAAATGGTTATGACATCTTTCGCCTAGATCATCACCAACAAATTGCCTGTGGAGGTGTGGCTATTCTAGCAGATTCTTCTGTTAATGCTAGAGCCTTGAACATCGTCACAAACCTCCAGGCAGTAGCAGTATCAATTGATGTTCCTTTTAAATTAACCATCTGCTCCATATATATTCCACCTTCCCCTTTTGATTTATCTCTTGATGATCTACGTGATCTGTATAGCCAACTCCCTTCTCCTTTCTTGATGGTTGGTGATTTCAATGCACACCATCGCTCTTGGGGTTCCAACCATTCTGATCGGAGGGGTAATATGGTTGCGGGATTGTGGGATGAAGTGGCAGCGGTCGTTCTCAATGACGAGTCGGCCACTTACATGTGCCCTAGGACTGGCATATGGTCGGCAATCGACCTGTCAATCTGCAGTCCGGTCGTGGCAACTCGAGTGCATTGGTCCGTACTTCCCGACCTGTCAGGGAGTGACCATGCGCCCATTGCCGTGGCTTTTCAATCCTTTCCGTCTTCGACAGGCAGGTGTCCCAGGTGGAAAATTAAGAGGGCTGACTGGAACGAGTACAAAAAGAACATAGTTTCTCAAACTACTAATATAGAATTAAACGACATAAATACAGCCACTGAATTATTTACATCTAATATTATAACATCCGCAGAGCGAAGCATTCCAAAATCCTCAGGTTCACCAAACAAACGCCAGGTTTCTTGGTGGTCTGAAGAATGTTCGGCGGCTCTAAAGGAACGTCGAAAATGTTTGAGACAGTTCAACAGATCACCGAATGAAGAAAATTTAAGTAGGTACAGAAGAGCACGGGCAAAAGCAAGACAGGTTTTTAGACAGAGACGGCGGCAGTCCTGGCTGGACTACACAGATCTAATAAAACGAACAACTCCTGCATCTGATGTTTGGAGGAAGCTTCGATCTGTTTGCTGCAAGACCTCCCCACCTTCTCTTATTGCTCTGAAAAATGGTACCGATGTGGTAACTGATCCCTTGACAGTTTCCAATTTACTCGGATCACATTTTGCGGAAATTTCAAAAACGTCATCTTACAATAGGGAGTTTCAAAATTTCAAAACAAATACAGAAAAACATCCTCTAAATTTAAATATTAATAACAACTCTCCTTTAAACCTTCCCTTTACCATTGATGAACTTGATTCATCACTAAAGGCGACATCAAATTCTGCTCCAGGTCCCGATAACATACATTATGCCATGTTGCGGAACCTGACGGAGGATGGAAAACAAGATCTTCTGAAATTATATAATAGAATATATTTAGAAAACACATTCCCTAATTCTTGGCGTCGCTCACACATTATCGCTCTCCAAAAACCGGGCCAAGATAGAACTTCTCCAGGAGCCTATAGACCAATTTCGCTTACTAGCAGTCTCTCCAAAGTATTCGAAAGGATGGTCAACAGACGCCTTGTTTGGTTTCTGGAGAAAAATAATCTTCTTTCACCTTCCCAGTGCGGATTCCGACAAGGCCGGTCTACAAGTGACCATCTACTTGCCTTGGAATCGGCAATCCTGAATTCTTTTATTGAAAGAAAACAGTTGATCGCGGTATTCTTCGACATTTCGAAGGCTTATGACAAAGCTTGGAGAAGGGGGATATTAAATGCTTTAATATCTTGGGGTGTAGGGGGCCACATGGTTTCTTTCATACAGGGCTTCTTGTCGGAAAGAACCATACAGGTCAAACTTGGGACAACCATTTCCGATTCCTTCACGCTGGAAAATGGTATTCCGCAAGGTAGCGTTCTAAGCTGCACTCTGTTTGCCATTGCAATCAATAACATATCGTCCTGCGTTACCCCTCCTGTGCGCTGTTCTTTGTTTGTAGATGATTTCTCTATCTACATCTCTACAAAGAGGCTAGCGGTGGGGGAGAGAGCTTTACAGCTTACCATCAACAGGCTTGAGCAGTGGTGCGGAGTGACGGGTTTTTCTTTCTCGCCACCTAAAACAAAAGCAATCGTTTTCTCCAGAATGCGTACCGTTGAGCAGCCAACTCTCTCTTTGCTGGGTCAGAGAATCACTATTTGTGACAATATCAGATTCCTGGGTCTCACATTTGATACCCGGCTAACTTGGGTGCCTCACCTGAAAGACCTAAAAGATCGATGCGTGAAACGCTTGAACATACTGAGAGCTTTAAGCGGAACAAAATGGGGGGCTGACAGGACATGCATGCTCAGGTTCTACAAAGCCACCATCCGTTCCTGTCTAGATTATGGATGTCAAGCATATGGGTCCGCAAGACCCAGTGCTCTCAAAATGCTTGACCCAGTCCATAATTCTGCTTTAAGACTGGCCACTGGAGCTTTTCGATCTTCTCCTATTAACAGTCTTCTCGCAGAAACGGGAGAACCCCCTCTTTCGCATAGACGACAAACAACTGTCCCTAAACTATGTTCACGCTCTTTCAGGGAAGCCAGAAAACCCTGCGTTTGAACCGGTCCTGCGAAATCCACTCTATAATTCTTTCCTAGCGAAACCAAATCTTCCTTCACCCTTAGGCGTTAGGGCCAAATCCTACGCTTATGAAATAGGCCTAAACGATTACCAGTTTAAAGTCGTTCATCAATGTGATATCCCACCCTGGAGTGTCTCAATGCCTACAACTATTTTAAATCTCTCTAGGTTTAAAAAAGTCTCCACTCCAGAAACAGTCTACCAACAAGAATTCCGTCAAATACTAGGCAGCCTCGCACCTTGCGATGTTGTCTATACTGACGGGTCAAAGGAACGTTGTAGAACTGGATGTGCTTTCGTCACTGGGGTAAGACGATACGGATTCCGTCTCCCCAACGACTCTTCCATTTTCACGGTCGAATTAACAGCCATCCAAAAGGCCTTAAATATAACGTTTCCTATGACTAAAAAATTGGTTATCTGCAGCGACTCTCTTAGTGGTATACAAGCCATCAGCGATATGTATTCCAAACACATCATCATCCGCGAAATATGGCATTCTTTGTCTTCCCTTCAGTCCGAAGGTGTTGCTGTCTTTCTTGTCTGGGTACCTGGTCACATTGGAGTATCCGGAAACGAGCTGGCAGATAGAGGAGCTAAGGAAGCATTACAACTCCAGCCTTACACCGCACGGATGATTTCTTCCGACATTACCCCGGTAGTGAAGGGCAAACTGAAAGCCAAATGGAATAGCGATTGGCGGGCAGTCGTCAACAACAAGTTACGGCTTATTAAAGACTGCGTTGGACTCTGGGAAACAGCGAACCGCCCGAGTCGTCGTGAGGACGTTGTGTTGTGTCGCCTGCGGCTAGGCCACACGCTTCTCACACATGGCTTCCTCATGAGTAGAGATGATCCTCCGGTCTGCGACACATGCGACACTGTTATTACAGTTGAACATATGCTTGTTGACTGCCCTCGCTACTCGGTACATAGGCGCAACTCGAATCTGCCGGCTTCGTTGAACGATATCCTTTGTGATGACGAGACGGCAACTCAAACACTTCTATGTTTTCTGAAAGCAACGTCGCTGATAAACAAAATATAGTATTGTGTTAAGTTTATCTATTCCGATTATTGATAGTTGTTAAATATATATTAATTTTATTATTTAATTTTTATTTATCATTATTATGACAGCTGCCAAATTAGCCCCTTTACAGCTACCTTGGTGGCAGTAAAATTTGTTAAGTTTTTACAGTTTATTGAATACCTTGTCCTTATTTATGTTCTATTTATATTTTTAGCCCCTACATGGGTTAAGACCTCTTTACAGTCTTTCCTTTGTTATATTTATTGTTATCTAGTTTTAAGTATAAATTATTTACTCACGTACTTGTCATATACAATGTAATCTTTATGTACCTAATTGACACTACCAAATACGAGTAGGTGTCAATTCTTTCTTGAGGGCAATGATAACCTCAGCGTTTTTTGCCCCTTAAAAAAAAAAAAAAAAAAATCCAAACGCATTGTGACAAAGTCATCTACTATAAACTGTCGACAACAAACAGTTTTGCATCCACATCCAGTTTGTAAAAATTGTGTGATTGTATTTTTATCTGCAGCATTGGAGTCCTCATCAATAACTTCCTGTTCAAAATCATTTATCACAACAAGAGGGCCTCCAGCATCATCTTCATCAATAATTTCATTGTTATTGCCTTCTTGTTCTATTTGTATGGGACAGTCATCTATTGTTACATTTTCCAAAATATTACCTTGAGTGTCATCCAATACTGGCAAGTCTCTGAGACCAGATAGGGTTATGTCTGAAAGGTTAACTGAAGCATCTGCATTGTCTTGAACGACGTCTATATCACTGGCATCACTTGATTTATCACTTTCATCTCCATCCCCTCTGTTGGTGAAATAATCTTCGTACACTTCATAATCTTCCTCGGAAATATTGTGTAAACCAACTTCATTTAACAGACGTAAAAGTCTATCACTCATTTTGATTCACTATAATTACTCATGAAAAAACCAGCTACAACTGAACTATTAATGGACATTATGAATAACAGAATAAACAGCTGAGTTATAAAACAGCTGATGCAATGTTGTGTTCCACTGTCATCTGTTTGCTTCAATTGGTCACTGTACTGAGGGTGACAGCATTAAAGATAGTAAATGAATAATGTTAGCATTTTAATTTTCATTATTATTTTTGTGTGAAAACAACCTATTTATTCATGTTGATTGTTAAAACTTTAGTCTATCAATCAAAAGGGACCATTTGTCGCTTATATTCGCTTCATTATTTTCCATGGCAGAAAAGGTAACGAATGCCTGGGAACGTTTAATTTAAATTGAACAACGTTCTACATTGTGTAAAAGATGGTTGTAATTTGTCAAAATGCCGGTAGAATGCAGGAGCGTCCACTTTCTGAGCCTGTGTCTTTTACAAAGAAAAGGTACCGAATGTCGCTCCTATGTTAAATTTCCATAACTACATTTGGTCCATTTTCTAAACAATGACGCGCTTGAATAATAACATGTTTACAGCTGTTTTAGGTGATTTCAATGTACTTTCCAGATAGAGAAGAAGTTTTAATTTAAAATAGCCCAAAAACCAAAAATGGCCAAACTTAACCCTGATATTTTTATTTAGCTTTATTGAAAAATATTGTTCCCCATCAAATGGTCCCTTTTCACGTTTCGCATCACATTTGGATCAAACATATACCAAAGTGGTATTAGAAACACTAGTATGTATAATTTAGATTTTATGTGTTGTTGTGTTAGTATTACTTAACAACAAATATATATATATTGTTTTTCCTTCGACATTCCATGCATCAGACTTTTTCTCATTTTCAAATATAAATACTAATATATATAAAATATTAGTTAATTTAAATTCATACTCTATGTATACAAATTGTATATTCATTCAATTCATTTTCAATTCCATTCAATTTAATGCAAACATTTTATTTAAAAAAAAAATACCCTAAATGCCCCAATGGTTGGGTTTCTGCATAGGGGGCAATGTGGATTATTTTTTAAGAAGAAGTTTTATTTTAGTTTGAACTTTATTGATTTCAGAAGATTTACTTTTATTTTTAAACCTTCACAAAAGTTTATTTTAAATTTCAAAGCTAACCCCTCCTGTGCCAGTAAAACGGTACACACGGAATATCTGTGCATGGAGCAATCACCAAGGAAAACTTGGATATTGTTCTCAAACTCCAAAAAAGGAGTATTAGAATAATGAAAAATTGAAAACAAATGATAGTGTTAAAGACCTTATTAAAGGGCTTGAGATTTTTACAAAATTCCTGTAACCTATGTATATTTGATAGTATAAAATATGTAAAAGATAACAGCCCTTCCATGTTAAGAGTTAGCCATAAGTATAGTACAAGATGTAGTATTACACTGGACAAACATAGACAGTAGTTTTATGAGAAAAATTTTACATATTTTCTCATAACATTTTTACATTATATATTTTTTACAGTTTTACTAATTACATTGAAAATTTTATAATTAATACTATATGTATACAAATTGTATATTCAATGAACGATTTTCAATTCCATTCAATTTAATGCACACATTTTATTTTTTTTAAATACCCTAAATGCCCCAATGGTTGGGTTTCTGCATAGGGGACAATGTGGATTTGCCTGATATCTGGGCAGTGTATCTGGACAATCACTACACAAACACATGTGGCCACAGGGATCGACAATATGTGTAGATCGCTGTGACAGACACACTGCGCAGATCTGGGGAAAAGAAAGTGGATCTGCCGCAACAGGGACTACTCCTTCCTCTACATCATCCTCTGGTTCAACAGCTGCAGCAGCGACATGTGGTACCTGAAATGAACGACGAATTCAATAGAAACAAACATATATAAACATCTCTATGTTGTTTGGGGTTAATGAAAGTTGTTAGTGATATGGAGGTGTTATTTACTATCTACAACATTATTCTTTGATATTGTTGATTATTACTTTGGTCTTTGGTTATTACTGGATGTGGTAGTACGGCGCCCAGTTCCAACAATGTCTAAAAAAATACAATGTTTATTATGGTGTCAGTGTTTAACCTGGTTGCCAGGCGCAGCCGAATGTCTCTCCTGAGCCACTTCTCTCCTGGTTTCATTGATAATGGCTTTGAGAAAGGGTTCGTCAACAAGAAGGTTAAAATAATCAACAGGGCGGCATGACAGGCGCAGCCGGTTGTCTCTCCTGAGCCGCTACTCTCCGCGGGCCCAAGCGCTCTTGCAGCCGACGAGTACAATGCGACATCCTGTCCAGGAATTGTGCCACATTGCACTGTCCAAGCATAAGCTGCTCAGACGCCACATGGATGGCACTGTCCTGCCTCCTGTAAGCTCTCCTGGTCGGTCCCACATGGAGAATCCCATCGCTAATTCTCCTGTAGTCCAACCACTGGGAGGACTCAATTTTCCTTAGCTCAACTGCAATGTTACAATTCAGTTACATTTATGATAATTTTACTTTGTTTTATCATACATAGTTTATGTACTAATCAATATTGGATGTAAAGACATGTTAATATCTCCAAATACATCCCTTGACAAAAGTTAGAGTATACAGACATTATATTTAAGTTATTTATATCTTGTTTTACAGTTACTTAGAATGACACAACATCATTAATTGTTTTTACTAAAATGTTCTATTCGTGACATGCCGAATACCAATTGAAAAGTGGCTTAGTGTAGAACAATTATAAAAAAATAGTTATCGATTCTATATTACATATTACCATTGAAAGCCCAGACCCCAGGGTGAGGGCCCATCCTCAAAAAGGCTGTAAAACCCTTCTAATGCATTATTTGTTCTGTGGGGCTGGCCAAACACGCTAAAGGTGTTTGGGCCCACAGAACGCATCCATGTGATCCTCATGTACCTGCAATATCCTAATTATACAGTATAAGAATTGGAATACAGTAAAATGTATAAGTTCATTTCTTCCATAAATATTTACTCTCCCATCTGATGTATTCATTTAGGATAGAATAAAGTTATAAATGATGTACCAACACTAAGTAACACTTCTACCAAATTGGCATGTGGCCAAACTAAGCTGGCTGCATTTCTGTAGGCAGTCTCAAAGTCAACCATCACGACTTCCAGCTCCCACTGTGGCACTAACCGTTTAAGGTACTGGAGCACCCCCTCATAACCTATCAGCGTTTTTCTGGTCATAATGACAAATGCAACTGGGAATAGCTGGAAAACCAACAGTGATTCATGAAAATTATTATTATGTTAAACAGAATGCTCATATCAACTGTTTCAGTAAAAATATACATTTCACTGTCACTGATAACTAACTTTTGGTATTTATATAGAAAAATTCAATGTTGAATTAAACTATTTAATAAATGTTACTTCATAATATCTCAAATTACTAATAAAGTTATTGTTATATAACTGTTTAATCAATTACGCCGGGCAATATAATGCATTAGCTGTGAAATCATCATAGTAAGATGTATGAAATTGATTTAAATATTCTGCGTGCGCAGTCAACAGTTGCAGATGTGCTCCTAGTTGGACAGGCAACACCTTGTGGCATCAAGGTGGACACGCCGCGTATTGATAAGACCGGCCTGCAGCCTTGATGACAAGTACACTGCAGCGTGCCATCCATCTTGTCCACCTGGGCCAATTACACCTCTGAAAAACGTTTGCCCTACGCCATCCTCCGCCAGAGTGCGGCCAAGTTCCTCCCATCGCGGATTTTGCAAATCCAGCAAAGAATTCGGTATGGGACGACTTCTTAGCCGTCGGCACCGAGCAAGGGTTGCCCTGACCTGCGGAAACCCAATCCTCACCGCAGCTCGAGGATACCTTTAGGAGAATAAAGTAATATAATGATTGCAGGCGTTACATGTTCCATGAATTCTGACTAAAATCAAGTATTTGGAATTTCTTAGGCGATGTTTTCTGTTATTGTTTCTGACAAATAATGAGCGTTCCTGCATTAAATTAAAAATATTCTCAATCTACTTTCTGTCCGTCTGTTTATAATTTTTTAATTTGGTAACAGTCACTCCAAAATTATATTATTAAAAAACATTCTACCTTAAAACCATGCATTTATATACTTGTCAAACTTTAAATGGTCACCATCTTGAAACGTTATTGAAAATCAGTTATAATAAAGGTTTCTTGAAGTGTCAATACTGACTTATGTTGTGAACTACCCAAGATTATTGTACTTATTATAAAATATTATTAGAAAGTAAATGTTAAACTCCTATTAAAATAAACTCGAGAATCTCATGCAAGCAGTAATATGCCTTTCCAACCAGTCAGCGTCCTAGTTTGGAGATGAGAAATTCTTTAATACTAAAGTAACTTAAATCAAATAATTGAATTTTTATAAATGTGTATCCCATGTTCTATTTTCAAATGATTTTAGTTTATATTTGTAGGGCTTTATCCTGGAATTTTAAAGAAATTGTTGATATTCAAAACAAAATAAATACAATGATAAATTAATAAAGAGGAGAGTCTTAATATACTATGTGACGGAAAATAATCTCTGACACTCTCTCATGGTACGAGACACCAGAGACCAGATAAAAACAAAGTACAACAAAATGTCAGCATAGCTTAAAATATTCCACCTTAAACTACTCTGACAGTATTGTGGTCGACAACGTCAAAAGCCTTAATTAAATAGAAAAAGGGAATAAAATTATGATAAATTGACTTCAAGTCACTGCTATTCAAACAAAGGCGGCGGAAGTTGTGGAGATATTATAATAAAACCCAGATTGAGATGAAAATATTAAATTACTGGTTTCAAGAAAGCAGTACAGTACTAGAGCTTAAGTAATATATTTCAGTACAGTAATGTACAGCACATTTTACGTAGTGCATAAATGTACCATTTTATAATTTTTTTTTAATTTGAGTGATCTGAAAAATGAAATTTGTAACTTAATATATTGATGCCAATCCTCAATCTATCAAGGTTGAAATTTCAATTTTTAGGATTAGGATAGCTTTACTAATCTTAGTGGGGGAAGGCTCACAATTAATTGTGACGTCGTTGTCTCGGGCTGTAGTGATGACATCCAGTTTTCTGGCTACATAATTTAAATTATATTATAAATTATATATGCTGTTAAAAATTATTTCATCAAGCTTCTCTGAACCCAGTCTATTTCTCCTATCATTCGTGACTAGACCTGCCATTGAAAATATACGGTCAGAGGGAAGGGAGGTGGCTGGAATACATAAATATCTAGTCACAAGTCTGTACCAGTCTTGAAAGTAGCATGATGAGTCTTTCAAAATTCTAATGGATCTTTTTGTTCCTTTCGATGTAGGGCATTTCAATATATTGTTTAATTATCAACGTTGCTGTTGTGGCTGGGGTGATGGCAGACGTTCGGGATGCAACTTTAGAATCGAAGTCAGCCCATATGACATCGTCGTCTTCAACTGGTATTTTTGTTACTGGAAGGAGATCAATCGATTTCTCTGCATTTTTTGGGTTATTTGTGTCAGATCTATTTATCAGCCCAGCTAGTTCTTGTATTAATTGATATTGAATGTTATCTGCTGAATCTTCATTACCAAATGCAGATTTCTTGAACCTCGGGGCTAAAGATGTTGATTTTCCTACTATTTTGTTCACTTTTAAATGAGAGAGCCTCCTGGAAATATTATCCATTAAGTAAGCTTCAGCTGTGTTGCAATTACTGTAGTAGTGACTTTTTTATGTAGAGATTTCTGTAAACCTCTGATGAGAGGTACTATGAAGGACATTGTTGGGTACTGTTCCTCAGACAACTTTTCGGTCATTGACAAGGCAGATTTTGAGCACTGGTATTGTCTCTACGATAATAGTCTACTCCTCAGCATCCAAATTTCTCTCCTCGGCATCAGTGAGGGAAGCATGAGCAACGGTCTGGGATAATTTGAGCTTAAGCAAACGTTCTAACATCATAAGAGAGCTGTTCCATCTTGTGGCTACATAATGTACTACACACAAAACTGGCAAATACATTTGTTCTTGAATTTCCTTAAGTTTGTATGCAGCATTGTTGCTCCTTTTAAAGTAACCGACTAATTTCTTGCATTTGCTTAAAATTGGTGAAAACTCTACATTGCTATTTATAGCATCCTGCACACAAAGATTTAGTGTATGCGCTACACAGGGATGGTGGTGCATATTCAGGTCCTTAGAGATTGCTTTACCTGATATTGCATTATCTGTAACCACTGTTATGACTTTATCTGTTACTCTAAAATTTTCAAGGATATTACGTATAGCCTCAGCTATGTTTTCTCCAGTGTGAGCTTGTTTGATTTCCTCTGTTGCAAGTACAACTGAATATGACTTAAAATCATAAATAAAATGAGTAGTAATTGTGATAAAGGATTTGTTGCTCTCGGATCACCATAAGTCAGTTGTAAGTGACAAACTATCAACGTTGTCTAGCATATCTACGAGTTTTTGTTGTATTGTGCTGTAATATTCTGGAACTAATGATTGTGTGAGAGTTTTCCTGGAAGGTAACGTGTACTCAGGCCTTAAATATTTTGAGTAAAGCCTGAAACCCTCATCCTCGACTATAGATAATAGCTGATAGTCTGGGCGATCATGTGAATTAAGTTTTTATCAAAGGCATTCAACTGAGTTCATCGGTTATTGTGTTTTTGGAGGTAGAAGTGAGGCATAAATGATTTATTCTTTTTTTAAAGCGAGGAAAAATTGAATCCTACGATTTTCTCTTGTTGAAGTGGCGATTTAAACGTACAAGGTGTTGAACTTGTGGATGGTGTAGCTAAATCAATGTCAGATGTAGGCGTTTCATTACGGTCGGTAACATGGTCATCAAGCAAAGACTTAAGCGCAATATCATGGCCTCTTTTGATATGGTCATGTAGATTTGTTGTGTTTTTTTAAAAACTTTAAAATGGCAGCACAATGTTTCACATAACTTTGTCATTTTCTACCTTATCAAAAAATTCCCATACTATAGATTTTTTCTTTCTCGGGCGCACCATTTTTGCAACCAAACGCTAAACTTATGCTTATAAATCTACAACTCTAACCTATAATACTACGCAAAATATTAAAATTACAATTAATTATTTGTGGTAGTTAACATAAACACGTCTTTACCGTCACAGTATAAAGTAAACTACTGAATCTTTAACACTAATCAATAATATTACGCAAAATTATAAAATTGTAATTAATTATTTACGGTAGAAACATAAACCCGACTTTACCTTCACACTATAAGGTAAACTACTGGAATTAATGGAGAGGAGAGTGGTGCAAACCAATATATGGAACGGAAGTATGAAAAAAAGGTTGAGCCATGCTCGTTAAAAGTAAACAATAACAAAGTGTCTTAACGAATGCAACAATCGAGAGAAACCTTTCGATTGTAAAGACCTCTCGCTAAGCAATCGAAACAATCGTTAAGCAGAACCTCTCGAGAAGGAACATTTCGATTGTATCAACCTCTCGCAATCGCGCATCACTGATAGAAATGGGGATCAGTTAAGTTACGTTCAAAAGGTTCAAAACTTTAACCGAAGAGGATTGTAGAGGATAGAGGGGGGATTCGGACTTCTTTTGAGTTTCCTGTGAGAACGGAAACTCCAGAAATTTGAAAACATCCTGTGGGAACCATAGTCCAGATTTTTTCCAAGAGGTCTATACTTAAAAATAAAAGTCGAAAAATAACCAGTTATCATCATGGTTAATAAAATTGTTACTGCTACTTTATAGGTAGTTATTTTTTAATATATTAATTATTTAATTAGTTACATTTAATACCGGTTTTGCAACCATAAGCGTAACTTGAATAACCTAATTTGAGGGGGGGGATTTCGATTTTGATATATTCTGGAATCTCCCGTGTGGACATTTCCGACAACCCTCCAGTCCGACACGGAGATCCCAGCCAGGCCCGCAGCTAGGCCCTTGGAGGCCCCGGGGCAGAAAGTCCATTCGGGGCCCCCCTTTGTTATATATTTCGCACTTTTTTTAATTAATAGATATAAGCATACAGTAATTGGATCTTTAGGCTTAGAATTTATGTGCATTTTTTTATTATTATCCTATTATTATTATTATTATTACCTTTTTTTCTTATTAAATCTATAATACTTAATTGTTTGCTTAAACTATGTTTACAAATTTTTACGGGAAGTCATAAACTGGTAATGATTTTATATGCAAATTTGTATGACTCCCGGCCCTGGTGCCATTAGTTTGGTTTTTAGAGCCATTATTTTTTTTAGCTTACCATTGTGATTGGTATTCTATTTATAGTGCTGAAAGGAAAATGAAAAACATAATTATTTTTTCAAATTTTATTCACAATAGATAATAAATAAATAAAGACATAAGTGCTGATGTCTTAAAAACTTTTTAGTCTCTTCTTAGGCCTACATCCAAGCAATGTAGTTTAGTAGATAAACATACAAGTAATATCATTAATTATGTAATACCTTTGAATACACAATAAATTGTATATTTATTTATGGTGTTTATGGTAATACTGGTAATACCATTAATTATATATGATCAATGGTGGTAATACCCACTCATTCTCAAGTTTAAAAATTGCCCAACTAGTTTGATAGTTAGAATGCAACTGAACTTACTAAAAAGACTTTCTTCTTGACTTGACACTAGCAAAAACATCAATAATTCGGTCAAAATCTATTTTTCGGGCTCTGTCATTTTCAATAGACAAAAGAGCCAAATCAGTGAGACGTTGTTGGGACATGGAGCTTCGCAGGTAGTTTTTGATGAGTTTTAATTTTGAGAATGATCTCTCTGCTTTGGCTACTGTCACAGGGACTGTGAGGTACATAAAGCATGCTGTTAGTACATCCGGGTAGGTTGATGCTAGGGAACTGTTTTCAATGAGTAGGAGATTTGCAACTTCTTTTACTTCTTTGAAATCCTTTAATTTGGATTGAAAAGCATTCCTTACTGATAAAATCTGAGCTTTGAACAATGGCGTTACATCATCTGAAAATCTGCTTACAAAATTATCAGCTTCACAACGCAGTTCTTCATCTGAACATGAGGCCAGGAAAGAAGGGTGAACAATTTTATAGGCATCAATCACTTGCTTCATGCCTTTAAAACGGTTGTCAATTTGTGACACTATAGTATCAACCATTGGGAAGAATATTGTCACTCTGAAATTGCTTTTAGGATCTGTCAGTCTTTGGTCTTCACAAAGTTCATCAAAGTGCTTTTTTACCTTTCTTGCACGTTGGCCAATAAATTCATGGGTAATCGTAATCCCCCATTTTGAACATACTTCTTCTGCTTCACTACAGACTTCTTCAAAGGACCAACGAAGTTCGGTTACTTTCAATAAAGCATTGCCTAGGAGATCGTACGCTGTCATTAAATCAATAGATTCCGTTTGCAAGGATTTTGAGGCAATGTTTATTTCCCCTAATATTTTGCACTGGACAGTCAAGAGCAAAACAAAACTAAAAGATTCTAACCTTTTTTGAGCCCCTCAGCTTCATTCCTTTCCTTTGGCTTTTTGCTTGTCAAAATTATTTTATTTAAGGCTTTCATTACATCACCGAACCTTTCCTTTAAAGCGTACACAGCTTCATATCTCCCTGCCCAACGTGTAGGGTTTAAAGTCTTTAATGTTACCTTGTCTTTAGGAACAGGAGCCTTCGGATTCTCTGTACAACCAGAAACGACTTTTAGTTCTTGCCACCGAACAATGCTGTGGCCAAAAAAAACTGTAAATATTTTGCACCGTCTCAAAAAATTGTGCTATTTCTCGATTGCATTCAACGGCATCTTTAAGAACCAGATTCAAATTATGGCTGGCACAGTGAATGAAATAGGCATGGGGTGCAAGTTCTTGGATTCTCTTTTGTACTCCATTATACACACCACTCATGACCGATGCACCATCGTATCCTTGTCCTCTGCATTTTGTTATGTCAAGGCCTTTTTCTGAAATTGATTTTATGATGACGTCTTCTAGCCCCGAAGCGGTTTTGTCAGTAACTGCTGTGAAAGATGTAAACGTTTCACAAATTCTCAACTCACAAGGTTTTCCGAGTTGGTCATGGTCAATCTTTACATAGCGAAAAACTTCGCTTAGCTGATCTACTTTACTTACATCTTGTGTTGTGTCGTAAATTATGGAGAAAAAAGGCGCACTCAAAAGCTCTTCTTTAATTCCACTAAGCACTTCACTAGCCATCAGAGAAATAATTTCATTCTGAATTGTTGGACTGAGATAATTAACAGTACCACTTGGCCTTGTAATTAGATCTTCTAGGATAGTGTCATATTTTGACAGCAATTCAATCAATGATAGAAAATTACCTTTATTTCTATCAGTGATATGCCAACTGTCTCCACGAAAAGGAAGGTTGCATGTTGCCAACATAAGGGAGACATCTAAGACCCTCTTCAAAACTTTCCTCCAAAAATTCCGCTCCTCCTTCAAACCTTTTTCTAGTGCATCGTCTATTGAGCCATGACGTCGCCATTGCTCATAAACCAAGCAGGAATCAGCATGGTGCTGTGAATTCTCATGTGTCTTTATGCGATCAGACAAATGTTTCCAGTCCCTTAATCCTGAATCCCATCCTCCTACAGGTCCTTTCTGGGGAAACAACCAGCAAGGTTGGCAATAAACACAATCCAATTTGGACGAATAGCACAACCAAGTTCTTTTCAGTTTGAGCCCAGACTTTGACTTCAGGGTAAAATAATTGTCTGAAAAGGACCTACCTTGTTTTCCATCATATGGAAATGGGCCAACTGGTTGATAGGGTCCTAGTCCTAATTCAATAATTCGTTTTTTTCACCTCTGGATCGATGATCTGGTCTGGAAAATGGGGTTCTCCGGTGTTTAAACAAGTTTCATTAATTTTATTCGTCCGGCTACATTCCACCTGTAAGTAGATTGCAATGCATTAGTATTTTTTTTCTTACAAACATGATCATAACAATAAGGACTTACTGTAATTCCATGTTTACATGGAAGTAATACTGTTTACTTCCATGTAACCATGGAATATTTTATCGTAGGGATTCCATGTTTAGGGCGATAAAACAGCATATGTTGTTATGTTGAAAAATATAATATAAGTATTCTGTATTTGGCATGTCTACTTACTTGATCATTTATGCCGATCAGTTCACTGCTTGACGTAGGACTTGTTGGAGGTTTGGCACAATTTTCTTGTTGATGCCCTAGCCCTAGGCATGTTACTTCTTCATCAATACTTTCTTCAGCGTTATCTTGAGCTGTAACTTCCTCTTCAATCTCATTTCCTGGGACTGAGGCTGCAATAAAAAATAGCAAGTCGAAATAACATTAAGTTACATATAACATATAATTTAAAGCCAATTTTAATAACATTGTAAAGATATAATAAAATATATAAAAAAATATAAAAAGAGTAGATACATGGCCTCATAAATAATGAATGTGCAAGCGAGTGTGGTGCATTTTTTACATCATATTATCACAAAAAGATATAAAATTACTATGATAGATATTCATGCTGTGCTGCTGTGCATGTATAAACAAATAAAATACCTACACAGAAAGAAGTAGAAACCAAAGGAATCATAAAAATCACATAAAAAATTAAATGACCACTACACAATAGTAGGTAATATGTAGCCTATATATGACTAGTGATAAATTCACAAACAAACATTGCTTATTAGATTAGAATAGATTGCAGTCTGAGTCAGACACAGTGGTCTAAACTCAATCAAACATCCAAACTCTAGTTAAATTTTAACACAGTTAATTTTAACATAGTTAAATTTTAAGATATTAATTATATAGTTATTGGCCAAGCTAATTAATTAGGCCTAATTACCGTATCTAAATTCAAACCACTCACCAATTATTGGTCTAGTTTCAGTACTAGCTGTAGATGTGACATTAGTACTTTTAGTTGTAGTAGTACTAGTAGTAGGACATAACCAAGCAGATAGGGTGGAAGAACACTTTGAAGCATCCTCTTCTCTTTTCTTCTTGTCTTGCCTTTTCTTTGCCCCACTTTGATAGCTTCTTTTCATTTTAACAAATACAAGAATAAGAATACAAATTGTATAATACTTTAACACCGTAACAAACGAGTAACGGACGAACGCCAAAACGTCAGTTTTTGGTGTTAGTTTACCATCAACATAACATAAACCTTATCCGGGCTGTCTGTCACTAGCTCACTAGTCGTAGTCACTCTCACTGTCGTCTGTCAGCTGTGGCAGAGGCAGTCGGCAGACGGAGCCGTCTACGTCACGTCGACGTCAGGACGAGTTTATTAATGTTGGGGATGGGGGAGTAAGGTGAACTAAAAGTGCAAACTGCATTTCTTTAATTGCGTAACAACTGACAGGCTGATTGATAGTCTGTCTATTTTTGTTACGAAATCTCTGTGAGAACAATATCTGTCCATTATTTTATATTGAAAAGCTATTTAAATATTTTTTTATAAAGACATTTTGATGATTCGATGAAATATCCCTACGACCCTACAGTAATCAATAAATTTCACATAAACTTTAATTTCATTTTCAATTTTTCCACCTTCATTTGGGGGCCCCCCCTGGCCGGGGGCCCCGGGGCAATGCCCCGGTTGCCCCAGCCTAGCTACGGGCCTGATCCCAGCATTCTCTTTCTTTGTAGCACCGAGAATGGTCGCAGAGTCCTGAAGGTCCAGGACTATCAGAAAACAAATGATAGAATCAGAATCAGAAATAATTTATTTCGTTAATAACATAAAGTTACATGAAATAAGTCATAGATAAAATAGTAGATAAATATAATAATAACAATTAAATAAAATCAACAATCAAATAGTCAACATAGGTTATTTCACATGTTTGTGCAATCTGACAGGAATTCTTGAACAGAATATGGGCATTTTTCAAGCAAAATAGTTTTAAACATTTTTTTAGAAAAATTTGTGAGCTGGTTATGTTTTTCAGGTGCTGAGGCAGCGCGTTATAGAGCCGTAGAGCTGAATAGTGCATGCCCCTTTCAAAAATTAAGGCAATTATATGGGACAATGTGGATTTGCCTGATATCTGGGCAGTGTATCTGGACAATCATTACACAAACACATGTGGCCACAGGGCGCGACCATATGTGTAGACCGCTGTGACAGACACACTGCGCAGATCTGGGGAAAAGAAAGTGGATCTGCCGCAACAGGGTACTCCTTCCTCTACATCATCCACAGGTTTAACAGCTGCAGCAGCGACATGTGGTACCTGAAATGAACGACGAATTCTATAGAAACAAACATATATAAACATCTCTATGTTGTTTGGGGTTAATGAAAGTTGTTGGTGATATGGAGGTGTTATTTACTATCTACAATATTATTCTTTGATATTGTTGATTATTGCTTTGGCCTTTGGTTATTACTGGATGTGGTAGTACGGCGCCCAGTTCCAACAATGTCTAAAAATACAACGTTTATTATGGTGTCAGTGTTTTACCTGGTTTTCAGGCGCAGCCGGTTGTCTCTCCTGAGCCGCTACTCTCCGCGGGCCCAAGCGCTCTTGCAGCCGACGAGTACAATGCGACATCCTGTCCAGAAATTGTGCCACATTGCACTGTCCAAGCATCAGGTGCTCAGACGCCACATGAATGGCACTGTCCTGCCTCCTGTAAGCTCTCCTGGTCGGTCCCACATGGAGAATCCCATCGCTAATTCTCCTGTAGTCCAACCACTGGGAGGACTCAATTTTCCTTAGCTCAACTGCAATGTTACATTTATGTTACATTTCAGTTACATTTATGATAATTTTACTTTGTTTTATCATACATAGTTTATGTACTAAACAATATTGGATGTAAAGACATGTTAATATCTCCAAATACATCCCTTGACAAAAGTTAGAGTATACAGACATTATATTTTAGTTATTTATATCTTGTTTGACCGTTGCTTAGAATGTCACAACATCTATAACGACTTGGATTGTTGATATTAATATTCGAGAGTATTAATATATAAATCATCAATAATACATCCAAGACGATATAAAATATTTTTTTATTAGTAAAGATCCTAGTGAATATTAAGTACAATGTATTACTAAAATTGTTAACTATTAAATATTATCTGGTTTGTCTAAAATAAAAATCAAAGTTCTAAATAAAAACAATGGATTTATTTTAACTGGCAAATTAATAAGTTCAACGTTTCAGAATTTTTATCACTCTATTTTCCACAAAGAATTGACAAACCTCTTAGTAAATTTAAAAATTCCTTTGGCAAGAAGTAATAATATTAATCAAATATATCAAACTAAAAATCAGAGCTCTCTTCTAAAATAAAATAATAAAGTTTTAAAATAAAAATTAAATACCACTTGGAAATAATAAAAATAAAAATTTCAACTTCTCTTTACACTATTTGAACCTTAACTTTCAAGTCTCTGCAATTCAGATTACAACTCTCTCTCTCTAACAATTAATTTTCAATTAATAATTCTCAATAAAATAGTTCCAGTTAAATATTAATAAATTACTACTTTTTCAAATCTCAATTAAAGTTATTAACAAAGTTCAATTTTAATTCACTTCTCTTGCAAGCATGAACCAAATGTAACTTGTATGATTCTATTATGCTCTATTGTTCTTCGAGAATAAGTTATTCAGAATGCTCCGTAGTTTCTATGAATTTAATTTTTTCCTGTAAAAAAGACAACAGAATTAATTTAAAATCAGATCAGGATGACTATTTCAATAAAACGTACAATAAAGTGGTGCTTACCTCAAAATCACTCGCAGAAAAAAAAATTAAGAAATACGGCGCACAGCAATTAACTTTACTCACGAAAATAACCAAAAGAAGGGCGAAAATTATGAGCGGGCGCTAAAATACTTCCCTTTCCAATCAACTTTGTAGGACATCCGTGTGCTCTCTCATTGGTCCAGCTGTATCAAACCAGGAAAACAATACTCACAATAAGACAAGTTCTAATCAATTCAAGGCAGTCAACCTGCCTTCCTAACAATTTAAAACTACCATTCCTAACTTGCTAAAGGGTTACATGTTCGATTTTACCCTGACATTTCACAATCTAATCTAAAATTAAGTCCCACTATTTCGATCCCAAAATTTTTATTTAATTTAAGTTTTAATTTAAAAAAATAAATCAATGTAGCTTTAAAAACGCTACAACATCATTAACTGTTTTTACTTAAATATTCTATTCATGACATGGCGAATACCAATTGAAAAGTGGCTATAATTATACTGTATAAGAATAGGAAAACAGTAAAATGTATAAGTTTATTTCTTCCATAAATGATGTACCAACACTAAGTACACTTGTACCAAATTAATAAGAATGTCTCAGACTGACCTAAATTTCAACATTATTACAAAAATAGAGGACTTACATCAAGAGTGGCCTAAACTGTTGAAATATGCCATGTGTTCTTACGTAGTGGCACACTACGTCCAAGCCTGCTTGAACTCTCAGCAGGGAGTAGGCACAATGACATTAACATGTCTATTACCTTCCCTGCCTTAATGTTCTCCTCAGTAAGAGGTCTCAGCCGCAACGTTGTGTGCATTCTATACACAGCCTGCAACATAAAATCATTTTTTTAAACTTCAAGTAGATTATAGGGCTATAAAAGCATGAAATAATAAATAAAAAAAATTTAAATAAAGCATCTGCGATTCAACTTATTTAATACTTTAACCAATGTGGTCGATAGATTGGCTCATTCACTATCCCCCTGCACTAAGCACTCTCAACATCAACCCTTTGTAATTTTAAATACCAGCCAATCTATCTTTTAATGTAAGCTACAGTGAAATCACACAGGCATTTATTTCATTAAAAAATAGCAATCATAAGATATTTTGAGATTTTAAAATTCTCTTCTATTGAGTTTGTTTCTCAACTCTCTTCTATTCTCACTCATCTTTTTAATGCTTCTTTAAGTGAAGGGATATATCCATCTGATCTAAAGGTAAACCAAAGAGTCGGAAAAAAGTTGGATCCTGATTCCTTTAGACCAATAACCATAATCCCAATATTTGCAAAGGTATTTGAAAAATCATGCATCAAAAATTTTATGATTTCCTGGAAATAAATGAAGTGTTAACCTTAAATCAATATGGCTCTAAACCTGGATCAAACACCTAACTTGCCATAGCTAACTGTATAAAAAGAATTATATCATCTCTTGATTCTAGACAGCACACCCTTGGCCTTTTTGTGACCTCAGCAGGGCATTTGATGTTGTAGACCGTTTCAGACTCAAGCTTTTCAAAAACTCAATATTTTATTTTGGTCTAAGCTCTACAATTTACTTCCAGATGTAATCAAATTTCAAACAAATTTAAACAATTTTAAAAATTATGTAAAGGCTTACTTGATTGGGAAGGCTATCTACAGTCCCCACGAGGCTCTCGTGATACCCATGTATTGATTAGACCGACCTTTTTGTAGTATGAATAACTTAAAATTGTAACAAGAATTTATTTTGTTTTACCTTTAAATTGTATGCTCTATTGTAAACAGTTGTTCTGTTACTTTTTTATACTTCCTGTTAATACTGATGTTTTGACTTGCACAGTGTCCCGAGTTAGTGAAACTAGACTTCACCGGAAGTCTCCTCAACCGCAACAGGAGGTCTCGGAAGCGCGCCCCTCCCAAACTCGGAGCAAGGCATAAAAAACAACAACATGCCACTAGTGGGAAGAGAGACAACATTTCCAGTACATAATATAATTAATCTGATGGCAAACATTCGAACACAAAATACAATAAAATAAATCCTCTTGCCAACGAAGTAAATTAAATATTTTAACTGCAGCACCACGGTGCACTTAGTAACTTACAAACTAAATAACAAAATAAATAGAATTCAAAAATTAACAATTTTATAATAAATAGAAATGTGACATATAAATAACATAGTTTCAGGTACGGCAAGTAATAAATATAACATTTTAAACTGGCAATTATTATGAACTGAGGGGAGGGAAAAGGTTGTCGAATTTCTAGGCCACTATTTTTAAAAAGTAATTTTGTTTCAAGTTTGTAGCCAATATTAAAAAAAATATTTAAAGCCGATTTTCGAAGGAGGCGGGGACTTAGTTGCCTCCACGAATCCGAATTAAAGATGAAATCCTCCCCTACAGATCATGTCACTAAACTAAATAAATACTTTGGTAACATAACACTGGCCCTCCTCCAGATATAATATCTGGCAGCGCTCCATAAAACCCGATCCTCTCAAGTCATTTTAGCTCCAACCTTGTTCAAGATGAATTGAAACACAGAGACAGTCCAGTTGGAGGACGGTACAGTAGCGCTGGCAGGGCGCGGGGATTCAATTTTGGTTTACCAGTTGTTTCTATTAGGCAGACTCGCCGCACAAGTCATGTTGACGGCATTCACGGGGACCCTATTGAATCCCAACATAACTAGTAGATATTCAGAAAAGTTTCACTATAACCCGAGAAATAATAAAAACTTAATTATGTTTGGCACAAAGTATATATAAAATATTTAAATTTAACAATTAAAAATAACAATCTGTAGCTAACAGTACCTTTTAAGTATCGAAAAACTGTTTCCAGAAAATAACTCAAGACACCAAGTATTATAAGATACACTACTTGGTGACAATTTTAAATATTACATACAAAACAAATTTTCAAATATTTAAAAATTTATTTATAGGCTGTTCTAAGCCATACTAAATTATTCAGCTTGGTAACATTTACTTGTAAAAATAATTCACTGTATTTTATTCATTCCGTAATATTAATTGTAATGTATATTATGTAATTTACAAATAATAACAGTACATTATTTCCCAAATAACAATAATTAAATTATAATCCAAAACTAAGCAGTTCACGCTGCTATAAAGCAATTAATTAATTAAACAATAAAATAGAAATCATGAGCGTTGCCACCCAATTTTTGCACGCAACACAAAACACGAGGAAACAAAACACTTTGCGACAAGAAAACGTACACAAATTACAAAATAATAAATAAACTACTTTTAACTGATCAACGAAAATCTGCGTGGGAGAGAAACCACCAACTAAGTTAAGAGAGAGAATAAGAAAAAACAATTACCTGCCGAAAGTCGGAGAACTAGCCAGCTATGGGCATCAGGACGACCAGTTGACAGTAAAGCGGTGTCCTACATGAGCGACCAGGCGCGAGCGATGCGAGCGACGAGATATTCGCGCGTGCGACGGGACTGTCCTACTTGAGCGGACAGTGAAGCGACAAGTCCAGTATTGAGACCACGTAAACATGTCACTCCTCCGTAAGATTATGTTTTGTGAAAGTGTTTATTTAAAGTATATACTAACAGAAACGGTTAGAAACCCGACGGATGATATTTATTTGCAGAGGCCTTGTCACGGGGAATATCACCACCTCTTCCATGAACTGAAAAGTGCTGAAAAGGATCCAGTGTTGTTTCATTCATACACTGGAATGTTACCGACCACTTTTTTTTTATATAGCTGATGTTATAAGAAGTGAATTCAAATACAAGGAGACGAATTTTCAAAACCCGATCTCCGTGGAGGAACGACTCTTGCTGACTTTGAGGTAACTAATAAGATTACAATATTTATATGTGATATGTTAATTTACTTAGAATTATGAGTAGGTAAATGGCTCTTTTCAATATCAATATAGACTTTTAAGTACAAAACCGCTGTAAAATAGTACTTACGTGTTAAAGTTATAAACTTTAATCATGTTATGGTATATATATATCCTCTGAAGGTATAAAAAAACGAACAGAGTTTAGGAAATCATTTTAATTGCTCCATCAATATGAGTATATACAGAATAGGAAACACAAAAGAACTATTAACATTTAAGCTTTGTAAGGTTTTAACCCTTTGAAGCACGTTTTACAAAAAATGAATATTTTAGTGATTTTATATTGTTTCCCTATAGAAATAACCTTTGTAAGTACAGTACATTTATTTTTAGATTTTGTCAATCATAATTTATATTTATTTTTGAGGTGGTTTCACTGCATAACCACTATGCAAGTACGGTCTTTGGGTGTATGCAAATAAAATTAAATTTTCTCCACCAACTTTTATTTAATACAATCAATAAATGACTATTCTAACAATCCAAAACTGATTGTGTTGATAATGTTATTATTACTTCATATGTGGACACTTTTTATTTATTCCTTTCGGTGATAGGCTCGGAAACAATCTTTTAGTTCACTCAAACAAAGGGCAACACCACACGTTTCACATACCCATTTCGACCGATGAACTTCTTCTTTGCTGGAGCATTGAGCACAACGTCGAGACGTTCCTCTTACTGGCATGTGTGCATTTTCCGTAAAACGAAGTTCTTGTGGAACCTTTGGTTTGTAGTTGTTGATTGGAGTTGAAGAACTTCGTCTTCCTCTAGTTTCTCCACGAGGTACTCCCAGAAGGGCTTTTGACACGCTTCTCCTAAACTCTTTTAGTGTCAGTGGTTTTCCCTGGGATAGCATTGAAAATATGATAAAAGAGTTTACTATGGTTGTGTCCAGAAAGTGCCAGAAGATTCTGTGCCACCACTTTTTGGACTTGCGATCTATTGAGTAGGTAGATTTCAACATGTCTGCCTTATCGACATAGCCCATGTGAGCATTGCAGTCCTTTACTAATATAGGGCATGGAACAGCTACAATTTCACCGTTTGCCTGTTTTCTGTTTACAGTTGTCACTTCGTTAGGATTGTGGTAATTAGAAAGAAAGTAGATACCTCTCTTGTCTTTCCATTCGACAGCTACAATTCCAGTCATAGTTGACATGAAGTCATGTTCTCCTTGATTCATATGTTTTCCCTTCAGGCAAACACTCTTTTGGAAAAAATTGTCTGTCAGCTCTTGTTGTACCACAAGCTTGAATATTGTTTTTCTGTAAGTAAATCATTAGATTGACTGAGCTAAAAAAAATTGTCACAATATATTACATAATTCTTATTTACTAATTCTTCAGTGAGTTCTGTTACTACCCTTTGCCCAAGATTCTTTTCAACTATTCCAGCCCTTTTACCTTCGTAGATTTGAAATTGGCTGATAAAGCCTTTTTCATCAGCCCTCACCCAAACTTTGTACCCACGTTTGGTTGGCTTATCTGGCATATATTGCTTGATTCCACTCCGACCTTTGAATGGAATCATGCTCTCATCAATTGATTGAAATCGAGATGGAGCATAGCATGCTTTGTAGGTTTCTTGAAGCTTGTTTAGGAGAGGCCTGATCTTATATACGAGGACCGTAGTTTGTCATAATTAGGAGAATCTCGTTCGGGCATGTCATTATTATTGTTTATATGTAAATTTGTTAAAAGCCAGCCAAATCTGTTCACAGACATGTATGAAGATATGTAGTCATCTCTCAAATCTGCCTCTGAAGACCAGTAATCACGGTAGGAGGGAAGTTTTTTTATTCCCATTAGGATATTTAGGCCTAGAAACACTTTCATTTCTTTCCTTGTTGTTGGAAATCTGATAACGCCCCCACCTATTTGGGTAGCGTAAACATTGGTTTCAAACACAAGTTTGTCAACTAGATCGTCGGGAAAAAGAGCTGAAAACACATCAACTGGGGTTGAAGCGTCAATTAGGGGACCTGTGCGTTCATTGAAATCATACGACTTATTGGGTGAGTAGTACTTTTGATACCACGTAACACTATCTTTGTAAAGTCTGTTAGCCAAAGGCTCAGAGTCCTCATCAAATTGAACGTCCATAGGCTGATTTTGAACGTCCAAGACTGCATTACCTTCGGGAATGCCAGGCTCTACCCCCTCTGCACTATGATTATCTTGAAAGTCATTTTCATTAATAATTAAAGTCGGGATTTCATTACCTTCAGCTGTTTGGGCTAGGTCCAAATAATCTACCTCTAAGATTCCATTTTCTGCAACTGTGTATATTCCTTCAGCAACATCCGGGTATACTTGATCTTCGTCGTCCTCTGATTCAGGGTCAGATGGGATGTCTTCAGTTTCCGCCAGCCAAGCCTCTATGGATTTGTTCTCCATGGTTATAGTACCCCCTGAAATCAATAAGCAGTTGTAAAAAATGTAATAAGTAGTTTTATATAGTAAAAATAACAATATAAAACAGGTTTAGCAACTGGTACGTAGTATAAACGACGGCCGACCCCAAATGCATGGTGGTCATGTGGTGAAACCACCACAATAACGCCTAATATTTATTCGCCTGGCATCTCAAATCTAATTATTATAGTTTATATGTATATATTTAAGTACATTTATACTGAAAATATATGTTTGTACTTACCAAAAGTGATCAAAGCACAAAAGAAATACAAATATGTCACACTCAGTCAAGGCATGGACTCTTCTTTCACCCAGTCGTGGCAAACAACGCTCCTGCCGGGATTTGGGCGAATCTAGTGGAGCGGTTACGTAATTTGCCGCTAGAATGCGTCCTAAATCACTTCTGGAAGGTGGTTTTCGTATATGCACCACTATGCGGGAAAGGAATAGAAATAAAAACATAGGTGGTTTCACTATGATGCCACTGTGCTTCAAAGGGTTAAGTGTCAATTTAAATTCCATAGCAAGATAGATTGAGATTGAGTCTCGTCTGTGTTAAGATCTTGATGTACAATTACGTCAGGCGTACTTGCTGGCGTCCTTCCTGAACTAGTAGTAGCATGAGAAGTAGTTTCTGGCGTAGTTACTGGCGTTTGTGGAGTAGTACGAACAAATGTATTTGGAAATGTAGCGTAATGGGGCCGGTTGGCGTTCATCATTTCCTCAGCAAGCATGTTCTGAACTTTACTGCGGAAAAATAATTTATTTACTGCTGGTAGAGTTTTCACATGTGGCAGCAATGACTTGAAGAAATTTAAATCGTCATCATTCTGGTCACTGTCTTTTTCGAGCATGTTAATCTTTTTAGCCTCTAGGGCCAAAATATCAGCCTTAAATTGCTCTGAACCAGTTAATTTACGTCTTTTAGATATATAAGGTGCCGTTTGTACCTGGTCATTGTTGCTAGTATATAGATTTTTAACGGACCGTGAAACTTCTGAATTGCTACCGACATTAACATCATCAACATGAGATTGAATTGAATTACCAGGGTCATGAGGATCGGATTCGTGGGTTATGGTATCAATGTTATTTTCATTTCGCTCTTCATCAGTAACTGACATGTTAGAATCAGTAGGCCTTGGCGTCATTACACCTCTGAGGAACAGCATCCTTTCAAAAATATGGCCAATGTCCAGTGTATTTGGGGGCTTGGTCACCGTCACTTCCGGACCGATAACCAGGGACTATCTTCAATTCCCTGCGAAACGTGTCCCTTAAATTTTTTCCATTTGCCTTTCACAGTCTCGCCTGTAACAAAAAAATAAATAAAAATAGGCCTAACCTACTAGTGAAAAGTATTTTCATGATATTGTTATATTTGTTTGTTACAGGTACTTAATAACGGGAATGAGATTCAGGCAGCTTGCATTTACGTTCAGGATTTCCAAAAGTCGAGTAGCCATTATTGTTATTGAAGTATGCAAAGCAATTTGGAATAAATTAGTTGGGATACACATGCCGCAGCCTACTGGAGATGTTTGAAACAATTGCAAAGGACTTTTGGGAGAAGTGGCAATTTCCAAACTGTTTTGGAGCGCTCCATCTGAAACACGTCAGAATAACACGTCCTCCAAAATCCGGTTCGATGCATTACTGTCATCACGCTTACTATTCCATCGGTCTACTCACACTAACTGACGCTAATTACAAATTTATTATGGTAAATGTTGGGTCATTTGGAAAAGAAAATGACGCTGGAGTATTTACTAACTCTACACTCCACGACTCCATTGAGAGCGGGCAGACTAAACTCCCAGAACCAAAAATATTACCAGGAAGTTCGATAAAGGCCCCATTCGTTATGGTAGCAGACGAGGGTTTCCCAATGCAAGAGTATATTGTCAGGCCATTCCCCGGCCCAGCTCTGCTTAATAGTGCAGAAAATAGAACTTTTAATTACAGATTATCAAGAACTAGGATGGTAGTAGAGTGTTCGTATGGGGCTATTCATTCTAAATTCAACTTGTTTGGAAAGTCCATTGAAACTAATGTGGAAAATGCAGTACACATTGTCAAATCCATAACTTTGTTACATAACGTCATTAAAGATCTGGAAGGTGGTGACGTAGACAACCGATCGGTCGTCTACAGTCGAGGAGTGTTGGGTGGTAGGCGAGGGAGGAGTGCCAATGCCGTCTCAAGTCTTGCTGCAGCCACGAGGAGTACTTCAAGGAACATCCCTTACTGTAGCAAATACTGCCACATATGCCAGCTACTTTTTTATTGTCCAAATAACATTGTACTTAAATGTTGTATAATTATACATACTATTGAAATTTAAAACGCCTTTTAACCGTGAGGACGAGACGAGAGAAGGTGGAACCCACTGGTCTCTATTAGTGTACACCAGGGAGAGTAACACATACTGCCATCTGGACAGCGTGGAGCCCCTGAACCGCCCCCACGCGCAGAGACTGGCAGTAGCGCTTAGCGGTGACCCTGACGTCAACGTGGTACAGATTCAATGCCGTCAACAGAAAAGTGGAGTAGAGTGTGGTGCTTATGTGGTTCACTATATTGAACTTATATGTTCAATGATAGTGAGCAACATCAGCATCAAAGGTGATCGTTGTTTTAACAAAAGCTTTTCAGTAAACAAAATTTACAGCAAAATAAATTGGCTTAAAAATAAAAACAACAAATTAGTTAAAGTATCAAACCATACAACTCCGACCAAAGAAACAAGAAATAAGCTAATTAGTAAAGTAACATTGCTATCTGACAGCCATGGTCGTAATCTACGTCACTTGCTACAGAATCAGTTAGGTGAAAATTTTGCAGTGTACAGTGTTGTGAAGTCAAGTGGCAAGAGTGAGCACATAGTCAGTGACTTAGATTACGAGGCGAAAACATTAAGCAACAACGATCGCCTTATCGTTCTGAGTGGTTCGAACAATGTTGAAGAGAAAACTGAATTTAGTGCAAAAGACTATGTAAAAAGAATTGCTGAGAAAACAAAAAATACTAATCTTATTGTCTGTACCGTACCTTTAAGGTATGATAAGCCCCACCTAAATGTCAAAATAAGAAAAATAAACATAGAACTAATAATTGAGGCATTGAAATACGACCACTTGAAAATCTTATCATTAGCAAATACACCACCTAAAAACTATAGCTCTCTTGGTCTACACCTAAATAATTGGGGTAAACATCAGCTATGTAGGGCAATGGTAGACAAAATAAATCAAAAAAGTTTAAACATATAAGCTATGACAATGAAAAGCGTTCTGCTACAGCAAATCTAAATATACCTAGATGTTTTTGATATTTCACATAATAATATACAAACTTTAGTAAATGCTGAAAACCTTAAAATATTACACTTAAATGTACAGTATATGAGAGATAAGATAGATTTGATAAATATATTTTTACACATGGAACAGCCTGACTTGGCGGTTTTTAGTGAACATGGCTTGAAAACAGACGAGTTAAAGTCAATTAATTTTCAGAATTATAAAGTTATTAGTCAGTTCTCAAGGTCGGAACACAAAAGTAGTGGAGGTTCAGTTATCTTATGTAAAAATGGAATTAATGTAAATATGATTAATGTAAGTAGATTTTCTAAAGAAATGTTACTAGAATTGTCAGGGACTGAAATAATTTTAAATAATGGTGAAAAGATATTTTTGTTTGGTATTTATAGGTCACCTCACTACTCAAATGTAAATATGTTTTTCAAATTGTTTTACCAGTTGTTGTCGAACTATTTGTTAAGTAATAGAAAGCTATGTCTTGTTGTAGGAGATTTGAACTTGAACTGGCTTGTTAAAAGTCCTGAAACAAATAGACTAAAGGACCTAATGCGGGAGTTTAATTTAAAGCAATTTGTAAACTCACCAACACGAGAAACAGGCACCTCTTCAACTTTAATTGATCATGTCTTATCGAATATTAACGCTGATATGTTGCAAGTCGACGTAATCGGTACAGGACTTTCCGATCACTTTGCTCAGTTGATTACAGTTTCACCTCCGAATTCCTCCGCCAAAATTACTCGTTCAGGCCAGAGCGCTTGCGCTACACCTAATACATGCCCGGAAAATCTGAGAATACTAAATTATCTACTAAATAAAGAGTCTTGGGAAACTGTGAAGGATCATAAAAATACCGGAGACAAATTTAGTAGCTTTATAAATATATTTAATCACTATTTTTCGATAGCCTGTCCCATTAAAACAAAACCAAACGTTAAAGGAAAAGGAAAAAATTCCTGGATTACTAAGGGGATAATAATTTCTTCGAGAAAACTTAAAGAACTTGATTATAGGAAAAAAACTAACAAGACTAAACATTTTTTAGAATACTACCAAAATTATAGAAAAATATACCGAAAGGTTATAAAGGTTGCTAAAGCGGCTTATTTGTGCGAACGTCTACGCTATACCGATAATTTAGGTAAAGAAGCGTGGAAAATAATAGATCAAGACAGAAACAGAAAACCTGTTTTGTTACCAGCAGACATGCCGAACCCGGAAATCTTAAACAACTATTTTGCTAATGTTGGTAAACATAAGAGTTCGATGATAACGGAACCGACGGTACAGTCACAATATGAAAAAACTTGTCCTAGTACGCTCATGCTGACTCCTACAGACCCCAGAGAAATTTATAAAATAATAATGAAATTTAAAAACTCAAATGCTTCCGGATACGATGGTATATCACATAAACTAGTTCGCAAATGTGCAAATGCCTTATCTATACCCCTTTCGAATATTATAAACTCCTCTTTGATGGAAGGTTTCTTTCCGCAGGAAATGAAACAAGCTATCGTACGGCCTATATACAAGGACGGAGATACGGGTCTCCCGGAAAACTATCGACCAATTGCAAATGTTTCAACATTTTCTAAGATATTTGAGCATGTTTTTGCTAATAGACTGTTAGATTTTCTTTTCCATCATAACTTATTATGTAAAGAACAATATGGATTTGTTAGAGGGAAAAACACAGCTTGTGCGATGGCAGAATTTGCAACCCATGCGATCGACGCTTTAGATAAAAAATGTAAAGCTGTAGGGGTATTTCTTGATCTTCAAAAGGCATTCGACTGCCTAGATCATGAAGTGCTTTTTGAAAGACTAAGTCGCCTAGGAGTGCGTGGAGTAGCCCTCAACTGGATTAAATCTTTTTTACTAAATAGAAAACAAAGTGTTCAGGTTAAAAATGTAAATTCTAATAAATTGGAATTAAATTTTGGTATTCCCCAAGGCTCCGTTTTGGGGCCGATATTATTTATCATGTATACAAACAGTTTAACAATAAATTTTCCAGAGTTACATATTACGATGTATGCGGATGATATCGCCTTAATCTTCCAAGCTAAATCATTAGAGCATATAGAGATAAACTGCTTCTTACAACTAACAAAGTTATATCAATACTTAAATCGAAATAATTTGCATGTTAATCCCTCAAAAACCAAAAGTATTTCTTTTTCAAATTATTTTAGCTCAGAAATCGATCCACTGATCGTTATGAATGAATTCGAATTGCCTTTAGAATCAGATTGTAAGTACTTGGGATTAATTTTTGATAGTAAATTTACTTGGGAAAAGCACATAGACATGCTATGCTCAAAATTATCATCACAATTGTTTTTACTAAGCAGATATTCTCAATATCAAAATTATTTTCTTTTACGACTAATCTACACCTCCCTGATCGAGTCAAGGCTGCGGTATGGTATAATACTGTGGGGCTCAGCGTCACGTAGGGAGTTTCTACGAGTATTTTATTTGCAAAAAAGAGCCGTCCGTATAATAGCCGGCGTACGTAGGAGAGCGTCATGTAAAACATTTTTTCAGTCGTATAGAATTTTGACCCTCCCGTCTCTATACATTTACGAAATGCTTGTGCACTACAAATTCAAATACGGTTCCATCCAAATTGGTTCGGACGTCCACAATTACAATACAAGATCCAGCGCTCAACATAGGCAAGATCCCCATCGACTTCAGCTTAGTGCCTCACTTCCCCAGAACATGGGGCCAAAATTATATAACAGGCTACCGCAAAATATTACAATGGAAAATAATCCTACAAAATTCAAAAAATTATTATATAACTATCTCATACAGAAAGCTTTTTACTCGGTTGGTGAGTTTTTTTCCGATTAGTAATTTAAAATTGGCCATAGAAATTGTGAAAAGTTTGAGAAATATTGTTTTATTTAGATATGCAACTTAAACCATATTTTTCTGACGAGTGTAATACAATTATTGTAAAAATTGTCATACTACACAATAAAGAATTTGAATTTGAATTTGAATTTAATGTGTTGCAAACATGTAGTCCATACAGCATTAGTTTATATACACTTACGTACTGTGTCAGTCTTACGGCATATACAAAATGGAAGAAATTAATTCATAACTGAATGTCGTAAATTTAACATTTAACAGATATAGTTTTAGTTATTACAAATAAACTTACTTGTTTTCCCCAAAGCAATGGCCACTGCTTCCCATGCGCGATTCGAAGCATGCCTATTGTGGTAGTTATTGTCCTTCATGTTCCACAAAATACTCCTCTTTTGTACTTCACAAATTAGACATTCTGTAAACTCCGACATCTTTACACAATAAAACACGTACACTCAATAGAATCTCGACACAATGTCAGACACACACTCAGAAGATGGCAAGAATTGAACAGAAGTCTAGCGACGGGCGACGCGACAACCGATCAAAACAAATATTTTGTTCTAATCGCGTCGCGGAGTGATCTCTCGCTCGCAACAATCGCAAAGCAGGACACATCCGCATGAAAACATAGTTTGTTATTTTCGCGTCGCTCGCATCGCTCGCGCCTGGTCGCTCAGGTAGGACACCGCCTTAGAGATTCGCGTCGCTTCTGCCGAATGTGTCCGACCGCTCCGACCACTAGTAGCTGCCGGTAATCAGCTGGACGGTAATCAGTCAAGGTCAACCACCTGACCTCGACCAATCAGTCCATCCAGGCAGAAAATAATCAATATGGTAACGGAATCACCCCCCCCCCCCACAGAATGACAAAAGTGGCCGAGGTGGGAAAAAATTGACAAAATTATCCAAACTGAGCCCCGGCTCAACAGAAAACTAGGTATTTGCTCCGATTTCATATAAAATATTAGAACTTACTTGAGCGTAGTGGAAGAAACAACCCACCACTCTGGCATGTAGCCAAACTAAGCGGGCCGCATTTCTGATGGCAGCCTCAAAGTCAACCATCACGACTTCTGGCTCCCACTGTGGCACCAACCGTTTTAGGTACTGGAGCACCCCCTCATAAGCTATCTGCGTTTTTCTGGTCATAATGACAAATGCAACTGGGAAGAGCTGGAAAACCAACTGTGATTCATAATAATTATTATTATGTTAAACAGAATGCTCATATCAACTGTTTCAGTAAAAATATACATTTCACTGTCACTGATAACTAAATACTTACATTTATATAGAAAAATTCAATGTTGAATTAAACTATTTAATAAATGTTACTTCATAATATCTCAAATTACTAATAAAGTTATTGTTATATAACTGTTTAATCAATTACACCGGGCAACATAATGCATTAGCAGCGAAATCATCATAGTAAGATGTGTGAAATAGATTTAAATATTCTGCGTGCGCAGTCAACAGTTACAGATGTGCTCCCAGTTGGACAGGCAACACCTTGTATGTGGCATCAAGGTGGACACGCCGCGTATTGATAAGACCGGCCTGCAGCCTTGATGACAAGTACAGCGCAGCGTGCCATCCATCTTGTCCACCTGGGCCGATCACACCTCTGAAAAATGTTTGTCCTACACCATCCTCGGCCAGAGTGCGGCCAAGTTCCTCCCATCGCGGATTTTGCAAATCCAGCAAAGAATTCGGTATGGGACGACTTCTTAGCCGTCGGCACCGAGCAAGGGTTGCCCTGACCTGCGGGAACCCAATCCTCACCGCAGCTCGAGGATACCTATATTAGAATAAAGTAATAATGATTGCAGGCGTTACATGTTCTATGAATTCTGACTAAAATCAAGTATTTGAAATTTCTTAGACGATGTTTTCTGTTATTTTTTCTGTAAAATAATGAGCGTTCTTGCATTAAATAAAAAATATTCTCAATCTACTTTCTGTCCGTCTGTTTATAATCTTCTAATTTCGGAACAGCCACTCCAAAATTATATTATTAAAAACATTCTACCTTAAAACCATGCATTTATATACGTCTCAAACTCTAAATGGTCGCCATCTTGTAACGTTATTGAAAATCAGTTACAATAAAGGTTTCTTGAAGTGTCAATTCTGATTTATGTTGTTAACTACCCAAGATTACTATAATTATTATAAAACATTATTAGAAAGTCAATGTTATGCTCCTATTAAAATTAACTCGAGAACCTCATGAGAAATGAGATGAGAAATTCTTTAATACTAAAGTAACTTAAATCAAATAATTTAATTTGTATAAATGTGTATCTTCAATTCTTCTATTTTCAAATGATTTTAGTTTATATTTGAAGGCTTTACCCTGGAATTTTTAAAGAAATTGTTGTTATTCGAAACAAAATAAATGAAGGGCTCAGGGGAAGAAGGGGGCAAGTCAATTTTTTTTTTTTTTAGTTTGCTATACCAGCGGATAGGTCAGATAAGTAGCTACCTCGTGTTAAAATTATACAGGATAAGAAAGAGGCTAGTTAGTTTAAAATCGTATTTAAAAAATATCTATACAGGTTATAAAGGAGGTAAGTCTGAGCGCTTCAGGCTAAGAAGGGGGCAAGTCAGCTGGCGAAGTAAACAGGAAATCGTCTGCAGGCTTTTCGTATCTGTAATATTGATTGTTCTCCAGTATTGATCCGTCAGTGTAGTTGATTTTGAGGTTATGTTTTAATGTTCTGCTGTTGTAATAGTGTTCTTTGCAGTTTTAAAATCTTTTGTGGTGAATAATGGAGAGTGAAAGTGAGTATGAAGAGCATAGTGCAGTGAATGAAGTGAAAAATACGAAGAAGAGAAAACAATTTGGACGTTTAAGTGATGCGAATAAGAAGTTGAACCTTCAGAGCCATACTCCAGGGCCTGATTGCCAATGCAAACATCTCAAATGCTTTGAAAATGTCCCACAACATTGCCGGAAAAGTATTTTGTTGAATTTTAATTTAATGAATTCTGTTGACGAACAAAATACTTATCTTTGTGGGCTTATTTCTGTGCAACAAATACAAAACAGGCGCCCTCGTTTAGCTGAATATGAAGCTAATTTTCGTGATGCAACCTATTCTTACAGAGTCAGATTTTTGTGTGATGAAACAGTAAAGGAAGTACAGGTTTGCCAGCAAGCATTTCGTTCAATTCACGGAATTGGAAAGAAAAAACTACAAATCCTCCAAAGAGGTCTTAAAAAAGAAGGTAAGGCACCCCGAGACGGTCGAGGTAAGCACAATGTAAGGCCTAATAAACTTTCAGAAGAAGCCAAAACAGCTATAGTAGAACATATAGGGTCTTTCAAGGGCAGAAAAGGCCACTACAACCTGTCACAGTCCAACAAAATATATTTACCAGAAGAATTAAACATAAAAAAAATGTTTGATATGTTCTGTATTAAGCATGAAAATATAAAAGTGTCCTATGAAACATACCGTACAATTTTCTCCACAGAATTTAATATATCATTTGGCTATCCCCGCATGGACACTTGTGGCACATGCGATGAGTACATTGCAAAATCAAAAATCTTAGAAGCAGAAAAATTACATTTAAATGTAAATACAGACACCGATCAAATAGAGCAAAAGGATACTGAACTAAAACGCTTGCGTATTGAGAACACAGTTCATAAGAAAAAAGCTGAAAGGTTCTATGAACGAAAAAGGATTGCAAAGCTCATTAGCAGAAAAAATGAAGACCTTGAGGCAATTTGCTTTGATTTCCAGAAAAATCTGCCAGTCCCCAACTTGTCGACAAATGATGTGTACTATAGACGCCAGCTGTCAGTTTATACCTTTAACATTCACATTTTATCCACTGGAACCAGCGTTTTTTATACGTATCCACAGACTTTTGGTAGCAAAGGCAGTGACGAGGTTTGCTCCATGATTCACGATTTTGTATATAACTTTCTAGATCCCAATGTTAGACGACTGCGCATTTTTTGCGATTCATGTGGAGGGCAAAACAAGAACTGGAATGTTTTTAGATTCCTTCACCAACTGGTACATGAGCAACACAGATTTGATGAAATCATTGTTTGTTTCCCCATAAGAGGTCACTCCTACATGGAGACAGATAAGAATATGGGAGTTATTAAGCAAAAGACTAGAGTCGAGCTACCAAGCCAATGGGCAGATGTGTTCAGGCAAGCCAGGGTTAAGCCTCGACCCTTTGACGTTGTAGAAGTAAAGCAATCAATGTTTCGGAACTGGTCTGGACTTCTCAATAGCATGTATGTTAACAAGTGCCCCTTCAAATCCAGGCCAATAAGAGAACTTAAGATAACTGGAACTCATCCTCGTTTCATCTTTCATCGAAGCTCCTACAGTGGGCATTTTGATTCTGCAGTGGTTTGTAACCGACAAGTGAAAAAACGAAGGAACTTGGCAGACAACGAATTCATTCTTCCAGATTATCTATATGAAGGTAGGTCTTATAACGTTATTAATTTAAGAAGCTTAGTATTAGAATAAGTGTTTGAGTGAAGGCTCTAATGTTATCGTGCTTTAATCAACAAAACGACAATAATATTCTATTTAACACAGTATTATTTTTATTTTTTTATGAACTGTATTTTTCTATGTTCTTGTAATAAGAAATTATAAAGAGTAGGATATGGAGAGGGAGGGATAATTTAGAAAACATTCTGAACCACTCATTTGATTTTTCAATGTAAATGGTTAGTGTTAAATTAAAATTGTATAAAATAAAAATAATGTAATTAATTGTATTCATTTATATAAATTGAATTGTAATTAATTTACATCTCTACATTACAGTTTTTGTTACATTTATAGATTTGATACCGATACCCAAGGCAAAGTATGAAGATGTGAAGCACTTGTCCAGGTTCTGCGAAAGAGAAGCTAGAGAGTACTTAGAAAACTTGCCATACAAGTAGAGAAGCTGAGAAAGTTGCAGAATGTCATGAATATTTAGTTTGTAATAGTTTTTTAACAATTAAAACAGGTGTTAACAAAAAATCACTTTGTGTAGTAGATGACTTAACTCTTTTTTTCCCTGGACATCCATTTATTTTCTATGACTTACCCCCTTTATAACGTGTAAATATGGAGTTTATAAACAATTTATGTTATTTTTAAAAAAATCAAGGAAGGTAAGACAATCTAACCTATAAAATTTTGTAGATTTAAGATAAAACTGTATAAAGAATCTAAAAAAATTAAGAAAACTCAAATTTTATATAGAGATTTCGATCTTAAAACTTAAAAATCAGTTTCCTGTAAAATCTACAAAAACTGACTTGCCCCCTTCTTCCCCTGAGCCCTTCAAATACAATTAAAAATTAATAAAGAGGAGAGTCTTAAGATACTATGTAACGGAAAATATTCTCTGACACTCTCATGGTACAAGACACCAGAGACCAGATAAAAAACAAAGTACAACAAAATGTCAGCATAGACTCAAATATTCCACCTTAAGCTACCCTAACGGTCTTGTGGCCGACAACGTCAAAAGCCTGAGAAAAAGAGAATAAAATTATGATAAATTGACTTAAGTCACTGCTATTCAAACAAAGGTGGCGGAAGTTGTGGAGATATTGTAATAGAACCCAGATGGAGATGAAAATATTAAATTACTGGTTTGAAGAAAGTAGTACAGTACTAGAGCTTAAGTAATATATTTCAGTACGGTAATGTACAGCAGATTTCCGTAGTGCATAATGTACCATTTTATCAAATTTTTTAGCAAGAAAGATAAAATATCAGTTGTAATAATTTTCTTTATTTTTTAATTCATCCAGAATTTAAAAAAAGCTGGATTATTGAGAAAGAAAAATTAAATAAATATATTAATAATAAAAAAGCTTAAAGATTTAGAATTTTTATAGTTAAATTTTTTTAACATAATAAACTATAAAAGTTTCATAATAAAACTTCTTTAGTTTTTTAATAACTATCAATTCTGATGGCCATTGATGATACTAGTCGTGAGTAGTGATTAAGTACTTTTAAACTTTATTATTTAATAATTAAGGAACAGACTATACATATTTACGTAAACTATGTAATTAATACTAAACTAATGAAAAACATGACCATTATGATGTATTGGAACGAAGATGGAAAAATAAGCCTTAATTAATATTTAATTCAATAATTTTACCAACACTTACTGCAGACTGACGGCATCAAACACCTCCCGAGACGTCAGCCTTCTTTCGTTCAAACCTCGTTGTTTCAGGTCTGCTTTAAACCTCAGGATCTCTACCTCTACCTCGTCCGGCGGATGGTTGTGAGGACTGGGCCGAATCTCCGCAGCCTCACCCTCGCGGAATATCGAGGTGCTCCCACAATCCTCGTCTCGACACTGGACTACCTTCTTCCGTTCTGAAATACCTTATTACGATACAGGTATCCGTCTTTGTGGTAGATTAGACCACACCCCCTATTGCAGTACTTCCATCGCACAACACAACACGAAAAGATATATATATATATATATATATATATATATATATATATATATATAATATATATAGAACACGATGCTTCTGGTAAGATGGACTAGCAGCGAATGAGATATAGAAATGGGGATCAGTTAAGTTACGTTCAAAAGTTGAACTTTGACCGAACAGGAGTGTAGGGGGTAGAGGAGGAGACTCGGACTTCTTGTGAGAGTTTCCTGTGAGAACGGAAACTCCAGGAATTTGAAAACATCTTGTGGGAACCATAGTCAAGATTTTTTTCTAGAGGTCTATACGTAGAAATAAAAATCGAAAAATAACATAGATAATAATTCAGTTATCATCATGGTTATTGAAATTGTTACTGCTACTTTATGGGCAGTTGTTTTTTTTTAACACTGGAGTGCTCGCATGAACTTGTTGTAAGTTTAAATATAATTAATAAATCGTATAAGCCAGATAAAATCAATAGTTTTTGTAAACGTAATTTTAAAACAAAAGTGGATTATGATTTATTACGGCACAGACTATCTGAAGTACATTGGAACGAACTGTATTCAATAAGGCATACTGAATACGTCATTGAAGCCTATATCTCTGTAGGCTGACACAATAAAAATGAATCGTTAAATCTGTACGTCAGAACCACACTAGCGTAACTCCAAATTTTTCGATATTCTGGTTTTGAGCATTCTGTATATATTTTTTTTCTGCTTTATAAAGCCATAACAATGTAACTCCTTAAAAAAACCTAGCAGGAAATAGGAGTGTTTGAAATAGCTTAATTCCAAAGGGATGTAAGAACCAGAACAGCGTAAGGTCACTTAATATGTTATGGTCCTCACAAAAATTTAAAAAGTACAGAGCGTAACTCCAGCTGGGGAGTTACGCTACTCTGGCTCAACTTTATTGTTGCTAGAATGGTTGATACAAACAGCTGTTTTTATTTTCTAGAGTAGTTGTGCATGTCTCAGCTGATTGGTCGAATGTGAAATTTACATGAATTGATGCCCTAACCTAAACTTATAGTTTCATCAACATGAGCAGCAGAGCGAAACTTATTTTACAATTAGCTTTGGAGGACAATGTAAATAATTCTCAGCAATTACTATTATTACCAGAACAAACTACTAAAGAAAACAATGAAACAAACGTCTTAAGCTTGTCTTCGATGGACACAAATCCTGCACCCTCATTGACATCATTACAGGTAAGCCTGGTTAAAATATACTTATACAATTACTTGTGTTGCAAACCAATTTTTTTACTGTTATAACTCTTAGCCCTCATTTTTTTCTAACAACTGGTATTATTCTTTTGTTAAACCTCTGGGTCCCAAAACTTGTTAAAAACTCTCCAGCAACTTCATCCCTACCACTTATAGGGTTAAAACACTTATTGGTAATCAAATTGGTATAGATTGATAAATCTGTTTACAATACTGGTGTGAGTTACTTTCAAGTGGCTGAGCCTATCCGTACAAAATTAAATTATAAGCATACCACAACAATAATTATACTATTAGCCTATTTTCACTGAAGGTCGTAAAAATACAATAAATTTATATTTTGCAGGCAGTTGATCCGTTTGTTCTTCTCAACAATGAAAATGAATATATAATGGAAGTCGAATCAGAAAGTAATAAAGAATTCGCTACTGATGAAAATATTGTTTGGAATGATGGTATTACCAACCAGGATTTTCAGTCATATGATATCTCCTTTTCATCGCAAGGTAAGTGTTCATCAAGAATGTTTTAAACTCACGACTATAAAAGACTGCAGTATAATAAGCGACCACCCGTCGAATACCAGTATATCGATAGTCAATATCGAAACTATTGAGTACATAAACATTCGAATTATAAATATTTAAAATTAATAACATTGTCATCTGTTATTATTTTAGATATTACAGCTGAATTAGACTGTGAATTGAAATAACTATGATGTAATTACCGGTAGGATATTTTGGTTGTGGTAGATAATCACGAATATCGATACTACGATTATATGAATAGTCGATATACTGTTAATCGACTGATGGTCATTTATTATATTGCAGCCCTATAAAACCATTCACCATGATGGGAAAGTTTTGTAAATTATAGTAGACTTGTTTTTTGTCATACTACACAAATAATAGCTATTTGTATACTTAAGCTTACCCATGAAGTGAGTGTTTTTCGTTCTTACAGATTAAGTGTGTTACAAGTACATTCATACGTATATATTTATCTTAATTTTTGGTGCCATATACAACTAATTCATATTTTTAAAGCTGCTTTGATGATTGCAAACTGCTAAAAATATGTAGTTTACCATGCTTGATATTGCAATTTTAATCTCAAGTTTGACATTCGGCCTTCTTTTTGTAGAGACAAATTTTTATGTTGTACAAAATGTGAATAAAATTTCAATAAAACAAATGTTTTGTCATACTAATTTACAAATGATTCTACCAAGGCTTTCATACATTAGTTCATACTGGACCTAAAAATGTGATGCTTAAACACTTCTAATTATATATACTTTAATTATGATCTTCAGCGGTTGTGTTAATCAAGTTTTAAATTTATAATACCACATTTATAACCGATAATTCACAATTTCATATTTTTCAGGCCTAGTTGCTGAAGAAGAGGATAGTCTTCAAGAATTGGCTGTCTCTGGTAATGCAGATATCCCATCACCAGGAACTTCTGTTTTGTCATCTAACGTAGATGACACTGATATTGATAGCACATACTGTCCTCGTTTCAACTCAGAGTCAGAACTATCTACTGATGAGTCTATAGTGAGTATTCCTAGAGTTGCTTCAAAGGTTTCAAGTGACAGTACTTCTTATGTGAGGAGGAGCCAAAAGATAGCTCAAGACAAAATTCTACTGGTTCCTTACACTGATTCGGACACGGAGGAAGAAGCAAACAAAACCAATCCTAATGTAAAAAAAGGAAAGAAGAGGGTGAGGAATGAAAACAAATGGAAAAAATGTGTGAAAAAAACAGCTAAGAGTTAGTGGAAAAAACTATCTTAGTGCTAAGGGAGCAGAGATTAAAGCAAGATCTCTGAAATCTCCTTGCAAATCTACTTGCCGTCTCAAGTGCTATCAGCGCTTTACCAAAGATCAGAGAGAAGGTATATTTTCAGATTTTTGGAGAGAAGACAGAGACTGGGATTCTAAACGTCAGTTTGTTGTTTCCTGTATAAGCAGCAAGCCTGTCGCTAGGTCCAGGAAGAAAGATGGCTCAAAGGGAAACCGGGCTCAAAGTAATAAATTTAGTTTTCAAATAAATAGTTGTGAAGAAATAGTCTGCAAAACATTTTTCCTAAACACTCTGGCTATCTCTGAGATGTTTATGCGAATATCACAACAGAAAACAAGCAAGACAGGAATGGTTGAGCCTGACCAAAGAGGTAAACATGTACCTGGAACAAAAATTAAGAATGAAATAATAGATGGAATTAAATCTCATATTTCAAAATATCCAGCGTATCAAAGCCATTACAGCAGAGAACGTACAAGCAGGAAATATTTGGGCAATCACCTCAACATTAACAAAATGTATGGACTGTATGTTGAAGAGTGTAGAGAAAAACAAGTTAATCCTGCAAAGAAGTGGTTGTTTAGCAAAGTGTTTAATGAGGACTTTAACATGGCATTCAAGTTACCAGACAATGACACATGCGATGTGTGTGATGAATTTGAATGTAGATTGAAGAATAAACAAAATTCAGAAGAATTGGAAGAGATTAGCAGGAGACACCAAGAGCATTTAGATGAGGCTGCGTCCAGATATCGTTTGAAAAGGGAAGACAAACTTCATGGAAAAGAAGATCACAAAAGCAAAGTAGTAATGGCTGACCTTCAAAAATGTCTCCCTACACCTAATCTTACAAATTCACAAAGCTTTTACCTAAGGAAACTTTGGACACTAAATTACACGATTCATGATCCTGCAAACAATAAGACCTGGTGCATGCTATGGGATGAAGTAACAGGGGGTAGAGGTGGAAGTGAAATGGCCTCTTGTTTTTATGCTTGGGCAAGTAGAGATATTATTGAAAGCGGAATTGAGAAATTAACCGTCTGGACAGACAACTGTAGCGGACAAAACCGTAACATGAACATGATTTTAATGTATATATGGTTATTGAAAACTAGTCCAAACTTGAGAGAGATAAATCACAAATTTTTGCTTCCAGGTCACACACATATGGAAGTAGATGGCCAACACAGTATAATTGAAAGAGCCAAGAAACATATTTCTGGCAACACAATATATACATGTAATGATTGGGCAAATTTTATTGCTTCCTGTAAGAAGAAAGACCCCTTTGAAGTTAAGAGAATGAATTTAGAAGATTTTCTAGATTTCATGGCCATTTTGAAAGGCAGAAAATCTGCTTTCGTAGCAAGAAAGAAAAACACTGATGGTGAACCCTTTTTGATATCTGCAACTGTGTGGTTGCAACTTAGATCTGACAAAGTGGGTGTTCTTTTTTACAAAACTAATTTTAAAAATGACACGTTCAAAGAAGTTGACCTAACCAGACGATCTCTGAGAAATCAAGAAGTTACAATGCCTACAACCATCCCTCAGCTAAGACAGAGCAAAAAGCCAATCAGCTCACAGAAATACAGAGATCTCATGACAATTTTACAATGGGTACCTAATGAGTATAAAGCTTACTTTCAACTCCTGCCCCATGGAGAGGATGCGGGAGACTTTCCAGATGAAGATTCAACGTCAGTTGAGTTATTTTAAAAAAATATTTATCATCTACCAATGAATTTCATGTTTTAATTTTTGACTTAACCTTACTTATGTAAACACATTAATAAATAAGTATTATTAATTTAGATGTATATAAAAATAAAAGCGTATCTTAAATATATGTGTTTTTTATTTTGAACCATAACAGCGTAAGTCCCTTACCAAGCTATTAAAAATTTTCAAAAAAATTATTAAACCAAAGTCATGAATAATTCACCTCTAAAAACATAAAAAACATAATAATTCATAAAAAGTCCAAGCCATAGAATTGTTACAGTAAAGAAACATATGTTCTTACAAGTTTTGTGCTCTCCTGTAAAATTAGTGACATGTGAGTTGCGCTAGTCTGGTTCTGAGGTACAGAAATGTGTTTCTAGGCTCTAATCTCGAAAAATACTGGGCCAATTCGGCTAATTCTTTTTTTACAATATTCGTTGGAGTGCGATAAAGGTTTTTATGGAGAGAAAATCGGAAAAGATTTCTGGAATACTTTAGAATTTGGAATAATAATTATAATATTTTAATATTTACAAAAAAAACAATCCTAATTTAACTAACACAAGCGACCAAAGTAGTAATTTTAAGCTTTTGTATGCACATATTTTCTTGATCGGGGTAAAAATATCTAAATCAAATATATTACCAGAAATGTTGTAAACCGGAAACAGACGCTGCTTTTCATGTCATGTAAGTTATCATTCGAAACCTACATGTGTACATATTTTCTTGATCGGTGCAACAACGCAAACTCAACTATGAAGCTGTAAATTAATTAGACAAGAAGTGAATTTAAACGGCTGATATAGATACATTTAACCACAGTAAATCTTTAGCCTTACGAAAGTATATTTATTTTCTTCAACGTAATAAAAAGGAAAACCAAATTATGGCATTAGAAGTATCTGAAACCGGAAATAGATTACAAGGGTCATTAGTAGATGTTTTGACAAAAGTACGGCTTAAAAAACCAACATAATATGTGTATATTTTCTTTATAATGACAAGGCAAACTGAACTGTGTGAAATGTGGGAATAAGCGCTTTTAGACCGTTCGTTGGTAAAAAGGCCGTAGACCGTCTTTGAATTTCTTCTTATATATAGTTCTTAAAGGGACAATAACACTAAGTCAACTTAAACACTGGATAATATCTTTCAATGGATGTACATTAAGAGGGCCGGAAGTATATGTATTTGACCAAAGCAGATTTCTGAGGCTTGATTGTATTTCCTTGATTGAAATATTAGGAAAGAGACTCAACTGTGGCGTCAGAAATGTAATTTAATTAAACCTAAAATATATACTTCGAGTCACGCAAAACCTGAAATAAGCCAGTAAAAATGTTATTTGACTTTTAAATCTCTTAACCACGGGCATTAAAATTATAATTACAATATTTATGTCTACATTTGAGTGAAAAATTGTCATAAGACTCCATCATAATTGATTTCACTAAAAAGGACGCTCTTAGATCTTAAAAATTGCGTGCAAAGCCGCGGATAACTGCTTTGAACAAATATAATAATAATTGAGGCTGTAGGTGCAATAAGGGCCTCTCGTGCAAATTTTGTGTTTTGAGATATAGAGCTTCAAAGTTTTGCCACTTTTCTAATAAAATCCATCAAATTGTTTAAAAACTGTTTTCTTAGTGTGTATTTTAATCAATTCATTATAATTATATTTATATACTTTTTAAATACTTACACATATTTAAATATTAGAAAAAAGGAAAACACACAATATGTCATAGGCCCTTTTATAAGAGAACATTGTTTAGTTTGTTCTTTGCAAGAAGGACCTATAAACATAAAGAGTAAATTAATTTGAACTATGTATGTTGATATTGAAACACAGGGAGTAAAATAAAACATTTAATTAATTTAGTTTATTTTAAATTAAACAAACAAAAGCTAACTCACAAACCTTAAAACATTGTATGAAATAAAAATGAAAAGGTATCGTACAATATGCTACAATATAAAAACATTTAGTTTCACACAACAAGAGATAGTGAGTGCATAAAACAGTCTTAATATATTTACAGTATCTTAATCACTGCACATTTCCAACTCCAGAGTCATTTATTTCTTCATGTTCAGGTTGAGCACTTTTAGTAAAAAGGGATTCAAAAAATCTTTTGCTTTCATCTTTAAGGTATGGATAAAGATCTCTTACATCCTTGATTTTGGCTTTTTTCGACACCTTCTGGAGCTATATCTAGAGTCAAAGCATCTGTAATAGGCCTATTAGCTGTCATAAACTGAAAAGGCTCATACATAGGGTGGTAGTTCTTTGATGCTGCAACAGTTCCAGTAGTCTTATACACCAGCATGCAGTAGGTCTGTATTTTCAAGGGAGTGCCTTTCTTAACTGGTGTTTTTAAGAAATGTTGAGTTAAACCTTTCTCCCAGTCAAAAGAGTGTAAGTTTATCACTGTAAGTAAAATACATATTCAATTACATCTCTGCATTATTTTGTAATATTTTAAATGTATCGATTACTGGTAGAATTCTTTTACAAAAAGCAATATAACGTTAAAACTGTAATTTTGTTTGTTACCATTTGAAATATACCAGTATAGCGTTTTTTTTAATTTTCGTATCTGTTTTTACTAGTTGTAAAACCAGCTTTAAAACAACAATAAGTTGTTATAACTGTATAGTTTCATGTATATAACGATTTGAAAAGTAACGTTTTATTATTATGGTATTTTTGTTTTTTCCCGTTGTAGGATTATCTTAAAAAACAATAAAATGTCATAATCGTAATTTGATTTGTATAATTTGATATATAGGCCTAACATTTTTTATCTATTGTTTTTATGTTGTACTCGTTGTAGACATAATGTTATTCTTACTCAAAATACAACAGTTTTTTTTCTTTATGTACTTTTACCCTTTCTAGTATTGGAGTTGTAGCCAACTGTATTTCTCTGTTTATTATATCTTTGTGCGTGTTGTTAAACGTTTAATTTCAAAGCAAATGTATAGCTTCACATTTCAAATAAAGGTTTAAAAACATATAAGTATTTGTATGTACACTACTTTACCTCTCCATTTCAATAACAATTTAATTTAAATCAAATCAGTAACATTAAATTTACTATGTTATACCAACTAAAAATGTTTTTACTTTTAATCCAAATCCAAAGTTGTATAAGCAACAGTTCACAATTTAGTTTACAATAAGCATTTTAGGACTGATTTTCTTAAAACAGCTCTTATACTTTTTGCTTGAAAACTGTCCCTAAAAATACCCCATTGTGATAGAAATAATGTTATTAATTTAACTGACATGTCAAACGCTGCTTCCACTTCATCCAACAGCTTCCTTGTCAACGTAGTGTTCTTGAAGTTGTTGTCTTTATCATTCCACAATGATGAACGACACTAAACTTCACATATAAAACTGAATTTGAGTATCACTAAGCTTCTTCAAAGCAACAATGTCCTTTTTCTTAAGTTTTGCCGGAAGCTCACGTGGTTCTTGCTCCTCTGCCATCTTGAACTAGACTGAAAACCGTGGGAAGAAGCATGACTCATCTGAGCGTCGAGCGTCGTACAAAAAGTAATCGGGCAGGGTTTGGCGGTGCCTTCGACGCTAAGCGGCGTCGCTCACCGCTCAAGCCTATCGATAGTGACACCCCCCTTCACATTTGCACGGCAACATATTGGGCCCGATTGCAAAGCGGTGGCAGAGCGGTGCCGCTCTGACGCTCGACGCTCACCGCTCGTATCATGCCCGGGGCCTTATTCGGTTGTGTTGGCGCTGTGAGGACTCGAACAAATCTGTGGCACGATGAGCTGTGGCGCTGTAAGCATGGATCCGATTATTTATTCGGTTGTGTTGGCGCTGTGAGCACTTGGTCAAATCTGTGGCGCTATGAGCTGTGGCGTTGTGAGAAAATTCACGTTGTTGCACTGTGAGCAAATTCACGTTGTGGCGCTGTGAGATTAAGCACTATGAGCCACTACCGGAAACCCCGCCGATGGCCATTATGTGTTTTTTGGAATTATGAACATATGATTTGTTAATTCATATGTTATATATTGTTTTTAAACTGCTTCGCACAAAGAACTCCTAAGAACCATAACTCATTCATGAAGGAACTCTCAATGGAATTGACACAACCCTCACATGCGAACTCACTTGCAAAACGCCTCACTTTTGCGAGAATCTGAATCTGAGAATACCTCCTCCTGCCAATCGTCAACCAACCGCAGGAGCAAGAAAGATCTGTTCCTTCTGTCCATAAGCAAAGAGACGAATGACGACCTCCTACTGCAGCCGTTGTCACAGTGCAATGTGTTGTGTGCAAATATGATGAAAGTTTAAAACAAAAATTCAAAATAAAATGTTACAATTTAATTTATTTTTTAATAATACCAATTCAGTTACTTGAAATTTTCAGTTTTAAAATTATACATTTTCATTGATCCACCTAAACGTGTTTCATCAGGTAAGAGTTTTAGCAATAGCAGTTCATTTTATGTATTTTGTACAAAAAAATTTATTTCTACAATAAAAATTTTGGATTAGCAACATGGCTTTAAAATGAAAAGATGCATAATAACTTTAATTGTCTTAAATTTAAAATAAGTTCATATTTTCTCAGTTTTCCAGACACCACAAGTATAATAAAGATTAATCTGTTAATATGTTATGATAACATACATGTAATTATCATCTTAACATCGTGTATTATGTTCTCATATCAACAATCTAAATGTTCTTTCCATTTACAAATTGGTAATTTATAATATAAATATAGTAACTTAGTGTATAAAAAATACTTGTATAAAACAATGTATACATATCTTAGTTAATACAAATAAAACTGTAGGAAGTTTTGTTCTTCACTATAAACTTGCTGGAATTGCACTATAGAGCTATATCATAGCAGATTGAATATCCAGAACTAAAATCAGGTCCTGAAATTAAACAAAATAGTTAATTACTTTACTACAGTACAATACCAAAGTTAAAACTAGTTTAAAATTGATAAAACGGTAGATTATTAGTCTGGGATTGATCAAACTGGATCCTACATGGGCTTTAAACAAACCAGATTAAGGGGATTCTCCATCTAAAATAACTAGAAACTACCAAATATTTGAATTTTTTTTAATTGCAGATTATTTTCCATTTTAAACAAAAAAAAAAAAACAATACTTTACCAAAATATTTGTTTTTATATCTTAAAAATTTATAAAGGCATGTTCTGAATAAAAGCCAATCAGACCATGCATTTTGTTGTAATACTTTGTTTATGATCAAAATATTTCCATATTTAGACGAAGGGGTTCAAGCATTAAATGACTTACTAGAATTTCTACCAACTGGCAACAGCTCAATTTGCATTTTAGGAAACTTCAACATTGACTGCTTGAATATGACATTGGAAAAATAAAAGGGAAAACAATGCAAAGGGGGGGATGCCCAGCAAAAGTACATCCTGAGTGGTAAGGAAGAAGATATACTTGCAGCTAATATAAGTAAGAAGACATATGACAAAAAATTAATAAGTATCCATAAAAAATTTAATGCACAATCAATATCTGAAGCATCAAACAAAAGTAAAGCAGTTTGGAAAATCTTGCAGAGTTCTTTTATTGTTCATTGTGAATAATTTAGATGTTGTAAATACTGTTTCGTGTATTTTTAGATCTTAGTAAGACATTTAACTGTCTTGGACATGACAATTCCATTCAAATTAAAAGCCTTGGGGTGCATGGTGTGGCAGCAAAATAGTTCTGCAGTTATTTGTCTTTAACCGAAGCTAACTGGTTGAACCAATTTGTTTTAATCCGTTTTTATTATTTCTCCTGAAACCTATCATATTGCTATGAAAAATAAACTTATGTTGCAAATATATTTAATTTATAAATAAGAATTAGTTAGGATGAAGCTACAATAAAAAATTCGACTAAGGGTAAGTTAAGTAAGCTTCTAACGCTCTTTAAATAAAAAATTAAGCATTAATATTTAAAAAAATAAATAAAAAATCGTCGTAAAAAATGACGAACGCTTAGTAACTACGTAACAAAGGACTAGGATTAGTAATCCAGGGTCAAGTGATTCAACAATCGCTTGACGTACTTCAGGAACAATTCTTGAGATGGCTTGTTTTGAGATTTTGAATAGGTACTGAGGGCTCGAATATGAATCGCCACTCGCTAGAAACCTCACAGTAAGGGCAAGTCGTTCAACAACAGTAATTGCTTGTCTGAGTCGAGTATCGAGCTTTTGAATCTTCGGCCCAACTAAATTGATTAGTAGCTCAAAATCCATTGCTGACATCCTAGTCAAGTTTTTATAATGGCCAGACAATTCTTGGAATTTCAGGTCACTTAGAAGCCGAAAACCACTATATTCAGATCTTCTTTTGTATAGCGCCAGTTCCCACCATCTACGTTTCTTCCGTTTCCGTTTCTCTTTTCAACAGACAAATGGATGAAAACATAAGCAGCGGCTACTGTTGCCAGGTGATCCATGTCAAGGTCCGCCTCAAACTGACTGGTGAACTTGGGCCGTATCATCTATCTAACAGTTGTAGGGAATGTGTTGAAAAAACGTGCGAACAGGTTACCGCAACACGTTACATTTACATGTTACACACCGAAATGTTCGCCAGTGTATACCGGGCCGAAAGTGTATGGGACCCTTTACAAGAGTTGTCTGTTGCACAGCGCCTACAATTACCTCGATACCACTTATCGGACATATAAGTGATGCGGGTTTGTTCCGGCCTTTTTATTATCGAGCTACTTGGTGACAATCGCCTACCACTCTTTACAGACGGGTGGCGCTCCAGTTTACAGCTCCGGCTCTATATGCTATGCTGGAGCGCCGCTCCGGCTCCACTACACCAATGCCAATAGTACTACTAAGTTTGTCTAAGACTACTTTACTTCCAGTGGAAGTAAAGAAATTGTGAAGTTTTAGTACTTTTTTATTCATTTTCCTTCTCTTTTTTTGGTCTGCTATTTTTACGGTATGCCGCTCCACTTAGTCTTTATCTTCCATCCATTTCCCCACTGAATTCAATTAAATTGTTTATTTGATAATTATATGGGAAAACTTCCCTAACCTTCATACTTCATTTTCAGATAATTAGTAACACAAAATATTCAACAATGACGTCCGAAACAGAAGAATCAGACAACTATTTGGAGACAACAAACCAAATCTGCTCTACGATAATAATTTATCAAAACATAGTATCAAACACGCACATTTTTTCACATTAAATAAAACTAAAACACATATTAGCAGTGAATTATATTAAACAATAACCAAAAAATCTTCTAGTGACAGCTATACAACAGACGGTAGTGACAGCGAGTAAAGAACTGATGGGACCGAGTCTGAAGCTTACATATGAGTAGCCCAGTTTCAAATTTCGTTATGTCCATACAAACAAAATTTCCAAAAAGGGCAAAAAACTGTGGCTAGTTTATTTCAATACCCTAAAATTGGATCTATTTTTTAACTTTAAAAATCATGCTTTCATTAGGTTATTAATGGCAAAAATCTGACATTGATGTTTACTGGAAAAATTTAAAAAACGTTTGGATGTAACGATGTTTGCAGCAATTTTGGGAACTTAACGAGTTTTGTATCAGTATTGGACGTAATAAGTTTTAGTTCTGTTTATTTGCTCTGATATTTTTGCAATATTTAAATGATTTTATGACAATATTTTATATTTTTATTGGTTTTGAAACACTAAAATACATTTATATATGTATAACAAAATGTTTTTGTGAAAATGGGGTTAAATAGACCAGAGAACAGGTTTTATTTAAAAAAAGTACGTAAAAGTGACTTTTAAAAAACTGAGTTTTATTTTACATTTTTAAATGTATTACACAAGAAGCATTTAACTAACAATGAATTAATGATTTTCAAAAGCAGTTAAAATAAAAAATTATAGTGGAACTTGTGTGGCTTCTTGTACTATGTCACCAGTATCAGAGTCTTCATCAAAATCTTCTCCACATGGGTGCTGCAGCTCTTCTTGTTGCTGAAAGAGTTCTTTGAAAAAAAGAAGCTGCTCTTTTTCCCTCCAGTGATGCATGAAGTGTTTCGATAGCAATTTGTTCAAGTCTGTCAACTTTGCTGGTTTGAGCTGAACTCCTTTTGGAGATTGGGATTTATTGAGGTAATTTTCTTCCCTCGCTTTAGCAAACTTTCCCCTTCACCAATATTTTAGTTGTAATGAAGTTCTCCCCTAAAGTTTTTTTTTTGTTTTTGAAACAACTATTCTCTTGCACGGCTGTAATTTGAAATGCCAGCTGGCAGGCTTTTTCAGTACTTCAAACACAGCCTTTTTCCAGTTATATACAGAACAGTAGTTGTCTCCTAGTCTTATGACAGTAGCATGTTTCTTAAAAATCGTTATGTAGTCCTGGTCGGTTAAAAGGGTGGACAGTAGTTGTCTCCTAGTCTTATGACAGTAGCATGTTTCTTAAAAATCGTTATGTAGTTCTGGTCGGTTATAAGGGTACTGTGCTTTTTAACATCCTTCTCGATTTGCGCAAAGATCCTGTCAGGGGGTATAAAAGAATGCCCGACAATCGGATATATAATTTTGATAATCTTTAGAGTAGGCGGAACATCGTGCATCAAAAATTTAGACATCATTTTATTCTTATTCTGTCCTCCGCAACCATCAGCAACAAGCTTGGCGGTGCGGATTCCAGCCAGGTTTGTATTTGTTAACCTCTGATAGATGGCAGAGGCTATTTGATTCGACCCCTTCTTGAATTCGTTCTCTAGTCAGACGTATGAAAACACCTTGTCTTTTAGTTAATTGGTCATGTGAAGTGCCTTGGCACATTGTAAAGTTATAGATGTACATTTGGCGTAAATAATACGCATCTTGATTTGGTATTTTTGGAACAATTTGATTTTTTTGACAATCAAATGTTAATGTGAGCTCACCTTCACGAGATATTCTCAGTTCATAAAAAAATGCATTAGCTTTACGCTTATGGAGAGGAAGGTCTACTTTTAAATTAGATTTTTTATCTGGATCCCTAGTAATTTTTATTTCCTCTTTTAGAGATAGACATGTGGAGCAGCAGTCTGTAGATGGAGATCCGAATCCAATGTTGTAATCTGTTATAAACACAGACCGGAAAATCTCATATTTTACATTATTCTGAGGTTTACATGTTTCTTCATACTTCTCCCACAGTACCTTAATGCTAAGTTCACTGGATAAGTACTGCCTATTGACTTGCCTTCCTCTACAATAGTGTGACTCAAGCACTGGGAGAAATTCAATGAAACTGTTTACACTTCTTTTTTCAGTGTATAATTCAGCTTTCCTGTTATCCTCTCTAACTTCCGGAGGAGTATATCCAGACTCCAAGTATTTTGTAGCTAGAAGCTGAACCCTATCTCTAGATATGCAAAGTGTGTTTTATGAATAAATTTTTACAAACAGGAACATCAGTAGTGATATCTGTGCCATCAGGGCTATTTTCAAGGTTAGGCATGAAATATTTAGTAGTTACTACCTTCTTGTGAGCGACATTATCCTGTACACGAGGGCGCTTACGCTTTGGAGTTTCCACTGTGATGTAGTGAAGTATAAAGTTATTTTGATCGACTCTATTAGGTGTTGAATAAAACTTTTGGTGGAAGCGTCTGACATCTTGAAATTGAATGTTCGCACACTGGTATGCCTCTGATGAGCGATGTTCCCATGCTGGTGGTGGTGGATAACCAGGAGAACTGTACCTAAAACAGAAAAGTACAACATACTTAGTACATTAAAAAAATTATATTATATACTAAACCATGTTATTATATAATATAGTTTATATACATTATCAAATAAAATAAGTACAACTTGACCTAACTTATAAACATAGGTCTTGCCTTGCTTTTTTTAGCTATAGTTCTTTTCCAGTTTTCTATGTTTCTCCTTTTCTTTCTTACCTTTTCAACCTGGAGGAACTGGTTGAACAGTTAGTGGGTTCATTATTTTTCACAATAATGACTAAATAATATAATAATAATCAAAATAACCACACTAAATGATGATGTTACTTTCTCAGACAGTAAAGAAGAGAGATTGATTGAGTCATCTGTATTGGAGGGTTCAGGCAGGTAGTATTACCAACATAGTAAAAAGCAAATAAATATTTTAGCCAGCTACAAAATTATGATATTATAATAAATTTAGAAACTAAAAGTTTGACCAATATGGGACTAACCCAGTTTTGGTACAGTTGCCTTTCATAACAACTAACTTTAAGGCGGACATGACGAGTTTTGAAGCTCTTTTTAAGAATGGACATAACAAGTTTTGTTGCAGTTTGAGATAGGGACAAAACGGATTTTGCAGCAGTTTATAATATATCTTTATTTATTTTAAGTTGTTTAACGGGTTTTGCAATCAACTGAATGTATTATAGCGTTCCTCTTCTTTTTACTTAACAAAATGGTACCCATAACTCATTTTTTTAAATTTTTGGACATAACGAGTTTTGAAACTGGACTACTCATATGACTCATCCCACTGCGGCGATACAACGCGATTAGCGGCGGGACAGTGTTACAGGTGCGGCGGCGCTAGCTAGCGGCTAATCGACTCAACTCTGTTGGCGCGGCAATGCTTTGCTTTGCGTTGTATTGTTATGAGCGGGCGGTAGAGAGTACCACAGACGCGGTGTACGCCTACCCTTTCTACACTATCCGAGAAAATACGCCGCCTATTTATTTTCATTCGTATTAATACCGAAATAACACCACTCTATAGATAAAGCTAAAAATTTACTGGTATATTTTGAGAAGATTTGCCGCCCTGTGAAGATGCATATACTGCACATGCAGAAATCCGATCCTGCTAGCTGGTCTAGATCGTTTAAACATATTTACAATGAAGATTAAATCAGATTATTGAAGATCACGCTCGTGTAAATCTGAAAGTGAATAGTATTTATTTAACCCTTTGGCTGCCATGCTATTTTTGTATTTTATGTTTAAAATATGTCAGGCAGTTTAAGTTACCTGTATCTGAAGACTGCCAAGCCAAACTACCATATGCCTACCTGTACTGCCAGACTTAAAATGAGCATTTCGCATAGGTAAACCGAAAACGATAATAACTTTCTTTTTTAACTAGCTAGGATCATGATTTTTGTTTTGTTTTAAACGTAATGAAATGTATTATAACTTATATTACTTTTAAAACCACTTCAAGAGAACTTAGAGAATTTTGTAGGCTGGCAAATATTTCTTCAATTTTCGGTGACGGGTGTCGGTCTAAGTTCTTATTTTCCCATTAGCCTTAATAATTTGTACAATGGGAGTCACCCATTCACTGGTATGTACTGGTGAAATAACGTTCTCTTGTTCTAGTCTAGTCAGCTCGGCTTCTACTTTTTCTTTAACTACAAAAGGTAACGTCTTAGGTTTAAAGTATTTTCGTACTACATTTTCTTTTAACTTTAATTTAACTGGTGCACCCTTGTAACATCCCACCCTGTGGAAACTCATTGTACAGTAGTTCTACTTGTTTGTTGACAACAGACGGATTGACAGATTTATGTTTGTTTACCTCTACAGGTGTGTTGTGGCTTCCACTGACAGGCGCGCATGCGTCTGCCGCACTGCCGCCTGAAGTTAGCACAACCCCCACCATGCTCGTGTGATCAGCTGACTGTACATTGTTTACATTACTAGGCACTCTAACTGTCAAATCTAATGCTTGCATCCAATCACGCCCTAACAAGGGATTAGCCCCATTAGCAATGATGTATAAAGCTAATTGTTTCTCTTTACCTTTATGTTGTACATTCACCATAACTTTACCTAAAAGCCTGATCTTTTCATGTGTATATGACCTTAATACTAAGCTAGTTGGATGCATGTTTACATTTCCTAACTTAGTCTTACAATCTTTTTCTGACATAACTGAAACACAAGCTCCACTATCGACTTCAAATACAATTTCCTTACTTTCTACTAATAACTGTACCGTTATTGGCTCAATTTTATTAATCTTAGTTTTTATTTCTTTAACCGCAAATAGATTGGAAATGTCATATACGTCGTCATTGTCTTTATGTTTCCAGTGATTATGTGAACCAGACTCTGCTGATTCTTTACTTTCCTCCACATAGGGCTGCATACCTTTATAAACATGTTGCGTTTTATTGCTGTAAAACTGTTTCCCTTTAGCTGAAGGCTCATTATACCTATTTGTAAAAACATTTGGTTTGTTATCATTAGGTTTGTTAACATAATTTTTCGATCTACAAACTCTTTCGAGGCGTGCCTTCTTTTTACAATGATTACGCGTGTACTCACGAAACCGACATTGCAATGCTGTGTGTGACTCTCGCTTGCCGCAACAATAGCAGGTGATATCTCCCAGCGCCTTCCCGCCGTCCGATGACCGTCTCGCTCCGCTGCTCGCCGCCTGTGTCCTTTTCGGTATCGACCCGCTGCTCCGCATCCGATGAATACGTCCTCCTGTAGTTGTCACCTGGGCCGCCCCCTTTTCAGCAAATTCCACTGCAGTAGCTAGTTGCACGGCTTTTTCATAAATGAGATTTTCCTCCCCGAGAAGTCTTTTCTGTGTCTGTTAGTCTCGCAGACCCGCGACTTAAGTAGTCTGGTAATTTATCACCAAATTTACAATACTTAGATAACTGTTTTAAATGCACAATATAATCGCTAACCGTTTTACAATCCAATTGATTCCGCCTACTAAATTTAAATCTTTCCGTGATTGAAGAAGGCTTGGGATGCAGATGATTAGCTATAGTGTCCACAATTTCCTTGTACGACTTGTCAGACGGTTTTGTCTGGTGTAATTAAGTCTTTCAGTAACGTATAGGTCCTTACACCCATAACTGTCTACAACGTGCTTAGTTTCTTTGAATTGTCGATATCATTACAATCAATAAAAAGCTCAAATCTCTCTATATAAGACTCTATCAAAAGGATCCAAAGACCCGATAGTTGCCATTTTGTCTTCTTGTACACTCCGTAATAACTGTTTAAAGTGTCCCCGGTAAAAATAATCGTGTAACGGCATTAATTGTAACGATAACCATCAGCTTGTGTGCTGCTTACACCAAGAATAGTTTCTATCGATCGGCGTACCTTACTACTCACGACCGTTGCAATGTCCGGGATGTCCTTGCACATTCGCGGTTATTTGCACGTCTTCATTACGCTTGTTGCCCATTCGCACTATATTACTGTAATTCACTGTTGGAATGTCCTTGCACATTCGCGGTTATTTGCACGTGTTCATTACGCTTGTTGCCCATTCGCACTATATTACTGTAATTCACTGTTGCAATGTCCGGAATGTCCTTGCATATTCGCGGATATTTGCACGTCTTCATTACGCTTGTTGCCCATTCGCACTATATTACTGTAATTCACTGTTGCAATGTCCGGAATGTCCTTGCACATTCGCGGTTATTTGCACGTGTTCATTACGCTTGTTGTCCTTTCGCACTATATTACTGTAATTCACTGTTGCAATGTCCGGAATGTCCTTGCACATTCGCGGTTATTTGCACGTCTTCATTACGCTTGTTGCCCATTCGCACTATATTACTGTAATTCACTGTTGCAATGTCCGGAATGTCCTTGCATATTCGTGGATATTTGCACGTCTTCATTACGCTTGTTGCCCATTCGCACTATATTACTGTAATTCACTGTTGCAATGTCCGGAATGTCCTTGCACATTCGCGGTTATTTGCACGTGTTCATTACGCTTGTTGCCCTTGTTCGCACTATATTACTGTAATTCACTGTTGCAATGTCCGGAATGTCCTTGCATATTCGCGGATATTTGCACGTGTTCATTACGCTTGTTGCCCATTTCGCACTATATTACTGTAATTCACTGTTGCAATGTCCGGAATGTCCTTGCACATTCGCGGTTATTTGCACGTGTTTCATTACGCTTGTTGCCCTTTCGCACTATATTACTGTAATTCACTGTTGCAATGTCCGGAATCTCCTTGCACATTCGCGGTTATTTGCACGTCTTCATTACGCTTGTTGCCCATTCGCACTGTATTACTGTAATTCACTGTTGCAATGTCCGGAATGTCCTTGCACATTCGCGGTTATTTGCACGTGTTCATTACGCTTGTTGCCCATTCGCACTATATTACTGTAATTCACTGTTTCAATGTCCGGAATGTCCTTGCACATTCGCGGTTATTTGCACGTCTTCATTACGCTTGTTGCCCATTCGCACTATATTACTGTAATTCACTGTTGCAATGTCCGGAATGTCCTTGCACATTCGCGGTATTTTGCACGTGTTCATTACGCTTGTTGCCCTTTCGCACTATATTACTGTAATTCACTGTTGCAATGTCCGGAATGTCCTTGCACATTCGCGGTTATTTGCACGTGTTCATTACGCTTGTTGCCCTTTCGCACTATAGTACTGTAATTCACTGTTGCAATGTCCGGAATGTCCTTGCACACTCGCGGTTATTTGCACGTCTTCATTACGCTTGTTGCCCATTCGCACTATATCACTGTAATTCACTGTTGCAATGTCCGGAATGTCCTTGCACATTCGCGGTTATTTGCACGTGTTCATTACGCTTGTTGCCCTTTTCGCACTATATTACTGTAATTCACTGTTGCAATGTCCGGAATGTCCTTGCACATTCGCGGTTATTTGCACGTATTCATTACGCTTGTTGCCCATTCGCACTATATTACTGTAATTCACTGTTGCAATGTCCGGAATGTCCTTGCACATTCGCGGTTATTTGCACGTGTTCATTACGCTTGTTGCCCTTTCGCACTATATTACTGTAATTCACTGTTGCAATGTCCGGAATGTCCTTGCACATTCGCGGTTATTTGCACGTCTTCATTACGCTTGTTGCCCATTCGCACTATATTACTGTAATTCACTGTTGCAATGTCCGGAATGTCCTTGCACATTCGCGGTTATTTGCACGTGTTCATTACGCTTTTTGCCCTTTCGCACTATATTACTGTAATTCACTGTTGCAATGTCCGGAATATCCTTGCACATTCGCGGTTATTTGCACGTCTTCATTACGCTTGTTGCCCATTCGCACTATATTACTGTAATTCACTGTTGCAATGTCCGGAATGTCCTTGCACATTCGCGGTTATTTGTTGCACGTGTTCATTACGCTTTTGCCCTTTCGCACTACATCACTATGTCCCACTGTTGAAATTAACTTGCAATAACGCATTACGCTGTCCATTAGTTGACCGTTGAGTCACACACCCGATGCACGTGGAAATTTAGCGGTTGAACGAAAAATGAATGATTTAGAAATACGGAATAATGATATTGTTGCCGATTGTTTTCCTCGTAGCCACTGTAAGATATGCGGGTCGTCACTGTACACTATATGGGTCGGGATAAATAATAAGACGTTACATTTTAGTGTACCATTGCTCTAAGACCGCTCATTAAGGAACGGACGGGACACAGAGGTTTACATGACGGTGTCTGGTGGTGGACTCCTAGCTAGCTAGCTTGGACAGTTGGTTGTAGGGTGTGGCGTGATGTGACGTCACAGGAGAGCAGCCTATGAGCATTCTTTTTTCGTATGGATTAAATCAGACTACATCGTATGATACATCGCCTGACAATACCTACTTGCCAACATAACTAGTGCAGACATTAAATATTGCTATGGGTACATTACTAACTTAGCATTTATCACATTAAACACACTACACACTGATCAGGTAATTTTATTACAATGTCTGTCTTAACTAACTGTCTTATCAAGTTTTGGTACTACATACTCGTATGCGCTTCTCAAATCAAAACCTGCAACTAATGGTAAACTCAATGATAATGGTTCACCTTGAATAATGTAGCCTAAACATGTACACATCGACCAAACTTTAAAACCAAACCTTATTGGTTTATTATATATGTGCTGTTTTGCACCACACCTCCCAAATACCTTACCATTGACTCATCAATGCTAACGTACGCGTCTCTAGGAAAATATTCTAACCACTTTTCGTTTAAGTATTTCCAAAGAGGTCGGATCTTGGTATATTTGTCTGTAACGTCAAGATTGTTATTGTCTGCAACTTGAAAATAACGAAGGATTTCTTCAAATCTGGTCCGAGACATAGCTGCTGCTACACCTGGGTGATGCGTGCCTGCACCTGTGTCCCAGTAGAGACGATTTCTGGCAACAGAGCAGTATTCACTCAATAAAAGAATACCAGTAAAAACATGTATTTCATGGGATGTTACATTAAAAGTATGATGGCATATGATCATTGCGTACTTCTTTGATTCCTGAACTATCAAATCAATTAGTTGGTCATCATAAAATAATTCATAAAAAACTCTGTTGGTGTTCGATCAACATTAATGAAATCTGGCATCTCCCATTCGTGTTCAGGCTTTTGAACTATGTCTACTTGTTCCCATTTACGTGTAAGTAAAGATCCTTTCTTAGCTTTTTTATTCATTTGCTCAGAATGGGTCTTTTTCAAACATGGTTGTGTTTTAGAACTAACCTTCTTTGAGGAGTTTTTTACGTTTCCTATCAATCAAACCGTTATTACTAATATTACCTTGATCATTAGCTTCATCAATAACACTTGTCTGAGAGGGACTAATGTCTAAGAGATCACTGGAAGTGGAAGGTTTTTTCTATTAGGTCTACTCCTACAGGATTATTTACAATGATATATGGATCTCAAAAAGATATGTGATAAAGTCCATCAGAGGTAAGAGTTGTAGCTTGCAGTTGAGCCGGCGCTCTCAGCTGGTTACCTGTTAGTCGATTTATGTCGTCTTCCTCATTAGCACTATCTTCATCACTTTGCAAAAAGTTTTCAGGTGGCTCAGTGTACACTGTAGCAGTAAGGAGAGTATCTGTATTTCCTTCCAGAAACTGCAGTATATCTTCAACGGTGTATCTGGAATAAATAGATGACATAAGTATTTCTCAAAGTAAATCCGACTTAACAAATTTGTTTTTTACTAATAACAGTTGGAAATAGAATTGTATTACCTATTGTGTGTAAAAGATAACTGAACTCAAATGTACTTTGGATTGACTATGCTATATATCCTGCTATGCCCACCGCCCCAATTTTGGAGCAGTAGGAAAAGTGAGGTTATGTTTAGGCTACTCTGTGACTGAATAAGTAAGTTTATGATTATTTTTCACTAAAGTAATATACAAACAATAAACCCAACTGTAAAATAACTTCTACTTGTGTGTCAGTAAGAATTACTTACGTGTTTTCCGAATCCATTTTCAATCTTTAAAATATTGACAGAAAAGATACAACAGAAAAACACATGAGGCTTCTGCAGAGGTGCAACACACACTGTTGCAATCACTACTACCAACTGAAAATGTAAGAAAACACAAAAAGTCCCTTTATATACAAAATGTACCTGTCAGAATTTTATTTTAGTGCCGCCCCAAAAATGGGGCGTTAGGCATATATGGGTTAACTGTTAGGTTGTCTACTAACCAAGTAACGCCCACTGCTGGGTTATTTTCGATTCAAACGTTTTAACACAATTTGCACTGAGTTAAAATTATATATCATTGAAATGCACTTAATATTATTTATAAATAGTAGGGTGGTATGGGAGGTGGGTATGGTGAGGGTGGGGGTAGTGTAGGGGGGTTAGTAGAAGGGGGAGGGGTAAAATAAATAATGTAAATTGTAAAATAATTTTATTTTTTGAACTAATTTACATCTAGCATATCATATAATAATTTACCTGTGAATAATAAAAACAATTGAATCGGTCATTTGGGAAACACATCATATCCGTAGTAAATGTTCGGGAAATAAAATATAACCTTACTGTTTCATCATTTAATAATACTTACACATCATATTTTTTATGTGCTTATACAAAGGTGTGATAAGCTATTTCTTTTGGCATTCATTATTTATTTTTTTTTATTTTGTTGTTAAAAAAATTAAGCAGTTTTTGGAGTTGGGTTGTTCTGAAATTACTTATGTAAATTTGTGTAAACAGGCATGAAATAACACTGTAAAGAACACAAATATTATGAATGTGTTATATAATTTACTCCATGTAAACATAACTAGATCATCTGTTATTTTTAAAGAAGATGTTAAGTAATTGTTTATACATTCTCATTGAATATCTAAGGTCATCTAGTTGAATTTTGTTGATTACAGCCCTTAGTTTGTAAAAAGGTTTTCTTAGTTTCATTACAATTTAATCAACAATTTTGCTACACTATCTTCAATACTCTGTAATGGAAAAACTACTGAAACCTGAGAAATTTGCATGCAGCCCTGAAACAACAAATGCTTCTAAACAATGGAAACATTGGTTTCAAACGTTCAATACATTCATAGAAAATGCTGAAGTTAAAGAAGATAAGAAACTTGGAGTACTAGTGAACTTTCTAACCTATGAAAACTATGAATTTATCAGTGAGTGTAAAGATTACAACAATGCTATGCAAACTTTAAAAACATTATTCATACCTAAGAAAAATGTACTTTTTGCTAGACACTTGCTTGCTAACCATAAACAACAAGAAGGAGAATCAATAAATCACTATTTGCAAACGCTTAAATCTCTTAGTAAGGAGTGTGATTTCGTAAATGTCGATGCTAAAACCTATAGTGATGAGTCTATCAGAGATGCCTTTATTAGTGGTTTAAATTCTTCTCAAATCAGACAACGTATTCTGGAACATAACGTTTTAAACTTGGAAAAAGTTGAAGAAATAGCTCGTTCCTTAGAGTCAGCTCAGAAACATGCGGACGCTTATTCCATGACATCACAGGTACCTCAATCATATTGTCACAAACGTTGATACGAGTAGTAATTTAAAGATTCCTTCAGACAAACTAAAAACTCAGGAAGACAATTCTACTGCTGCTGCTGTATCAGCACACGGACTCCGACAGAAATGTTATTTTTGTGGAAGAGCAAGACGTATTTCAAGAGATGACTGCCCTGCAAAAGATGCTATTTGTAAAGGTTGCTCGAAAACTGGTCATTTTCTCAGAGTTTGTTTATCTAAGAATCTTAAAAAAGGTAGGATAAATTCAGCCTCTTTAACAACATGTCCCATAATAACTTCAGCAGTAACACCCAAAGTATTATCTAATGCAATTGTATCCGGAAATGTAAACGGAATTTCTGCTAAGTTTTTAGTTGATACTGGAAGTTATGGTAGTTTTATTGATAGTAGTTTTGTAAAGGCTAACAACCTTAAAACATTTCCAGAAGTCAAACAGGTGTCGATGGCATCTACGTCACTCGTTTCACCAATTAAAGGGTATGTTAGGGTAGATCTGTATGTACAAGACAATGCTTACAAACAAATCAAAATGCTTGTAATTGAAAGGTTATGTACTGATGTACTGATAGGACATGATATCATGAAACTACATACAAATGTTACTGTAGACTTTGGGGGACCAAGATCATCTTTCTCCGTTTGTAACGTTGCCTGTGCTAATGTGGAACCACCATCATTATTTCAGCACATGACTAAAGATTGTCGACCTGTTGTGACTAAGACAAGGCGGTTTTTCTTTGTTGAGTACATTGACAGGTATTCTTCACTGATTAGTCGACACCATCTCCATGTCACTTGTCCCGCTGAAATTCGACCCCAGTATGCCAACTTGGCAACACTCCCCATCAGATTGCCATAGTTGAAATAGCCCAAACATTGAGATGCCTGTTTGTCGCTGTCTTTCACCATTTTAAAGAACCAGTCGATCAGTCCAAGTCCAGTCCCTCCCAATGATAGCATATGAGTGGCCGCCAACCAACCCTTGACTGCTCGAGAGTCCTGAGCCTCTAGAACTGCATACATGCTGACAATCATGTACCGTTTTTATAGTACATATATTGAATTTATGTGGAGCTAATACTTTATAAATTAAAACAACTTTTCGGAAATACTTGATTTATTCCGAAATTTAAGTTCACCAAAAAGTTTATAAACTTTTGATTCAATTTCTTCAAAATGTCACTCAATCGAACAAATCTAATTAAGAGTCTGATCAAAAGGTATTAAAATTAAAATTAAACTAAAAAATGTATACTTCTCCAAAAATGGTTTAAATTAACAAAACAAAATAAAAAGTTCTCTTCTCAAAATACTCAAAATTTATATAACACAAAACTTGATATTTACTTTATGACCAAAATTTAATTCACAATACTTCAAAAAATTGAATTAAATTTTCAGACTCTGAAAGATGGGAAACTTTAGAAATTTTAATTACAGTATTATAAAAAAAAAAGATATTAACTATACGCTGGTACGGGACTTACTACTTTGAAGATTACGGAGGCAGATCGGAAACTAAAACGCACTAAAGAAATTTAAATACTTGAAATTGAATTTACACGCGATAAATAATTACTCTAAATCCCAACTATAGGGTTAGAGAAAAAACTTCAGCTTCGACCGGTACACCTTCTCGTGGAAACTCCAAGACTCGAATTACCCCTTCTCTCTCTACAGCGAGTCGGGTCGGAACGTATCACCGTAGCTCGATCAGCTGATTGACCGGTCTAACTGAACAAACAATGTCCACGCACCGCGTCTAGTTAACAAGAGCCTACTTCCTACCACGATTCAGCATAAATAAATTAGAACTATGGTACAATCAAACGGGAAATACCTATGGACTGGGATTGAAAGAAGTTGCGGTGAATGTATTTCAGGAAAGCAGCATGTGGAGGAGGAAAGTTGATGTTCACTTCATGTCCAGTTACTCCAGTATAGGATTGTGTACTTTTTACGGCAATGTGCTCACTGACACGGAAAGGTTTCTTTTACCATGCAACGAAAACAGCTATCGACCAAAAAACAGATCTGATGAATGGCTTCTAGTTTGTTTTCCTCAGGACTATTAAGCTGAAGAGCTGCCAACATTGCTGCAGACCATTCAGAAGCACTGTTTCGATCACATTCCACAATCTGGTCTTGAGTGCCATATGTAACACGTTCATCATCAAGCCCGGTATTGATTACATATCTCATAACCGGAATTTCTGCCCCTTCAGGGAGAGCTCCGGGAGTCGGATTTGCTGTCCCGGTTGGATAGACATAAACTTCATCACCTATAGAGACTACAACTAGTGCAGATAACCATGAGTTGAGGATGTCTTGAGGAGTTGTTTTTGCAGGAATAAAGCCCAGATAGTTGTAGAGAAGGAATCGAGGAAGATGAAAAATTTATACAATGTGAAATACAGTCTCTTCTGAAAGATGGTGTTATCGAGGAAAGTGTTTCTCCATGGCGAGCTCATGTGCTCATTACCAAAAATGAAAACCACAAGAAACGACTTGTAATAGACTATTCTCAGACAGTAAATAAATTTACATTATTGGATGCTTATCCTTTGCCAGATATCGAATCACTTGTGTTAAAAATTGCTAAATTTGATACTTTCAGTTCATTGGATTTGTCTAGTGCTTATCATCAGATACCAATTCCAGAACACGAAACGACAAAATCATGCGCTGGCGACTAGAGCTTTCTCCTTTCTCGTACTACATTCAATATCGACCTGGTAAAGAAAACGTTTCTGCAGACGCACTCTCTCGGATCTGTAACGCCTCTATGACTGACAACAAACTTTTTGAAATGCACCAGTCTCTTTGTCATCCAGGAATAACGCGTTTCTATCACTGGGTACGCAGCAAGAATTTGCCATATTCTTTGAATGAGATCAAATCAATGACTTTATCTTGTCCTATTTGTTCAGAGGTCAAACCTAGATTCCACAAACAAACCAACACATTGATAAAGGCCACTTTACCTTTTGAAAGACTCAATATTGATTTTAAAGGACCACTACCATCGTCAAGTAGAAATCGTTATATGTTAAATATTGTTGACGAGTACTCTCGCTTCCCATTCTCTTACCCCTGCAAAGAGATGACTTTGTAAATAATGTAGGAGTTCAAACCAATAAATACTATTTAACATTCCATAAAATATGCATAGAGGCCATCTCCTCGTTTTCCTGCTGCATGAGTACTGAACAGACATTTGATCCAGTACATCAACCCCTCCTTTCGTACTGTTATACAAGTGAATCATTTCTGGCAAAGTGGTACCTTTCTGCAAGCTGGAACCTTGGTGCATGTTAGATAGGAGAAGCAAGATTTTATTTTTCTTTGCTGCATAAGACACCATATTTGTCAGGCTTATTTGGGATATACATCCGAAAATTGACAGTTACCCGTGAAAGCTAGCAACTGTTCATCAATTGTGCAATACGCTCCAGGAGTGTAGAGCTCTTTGCAGATAAATACATCTCAAACTTTTTGGATTGCAGCAAAAGGATCCAACTCTTTTCTCGCATCTCGATTAGTCTTTCATCGAACCTCAAAACAATGAAACATGGTTAAATCATACATATGAAATAGAGAATTTATGTTAACATTGCAGGGTTTCCGTTTTCTGATCGACTGCTGAAAGTAAAAACTTATTTTAGTAGAGTAACAGAAGCTTGAAAAACTTTTAAAGTATTTACTGACTTTACAAAGTGTAATAAATTTTTTATTTATAAGGGGCAAACAACGCTGCGGTTATCACCGCCCTCAAAAAAGAATTGGTATCTGCTCGTATTTGGTGGTGTCAATTAGGTAAATAAAGCTTACATTCTCTATAAAAAAAAAAGAAATAGGAATCACAAGTAGGTGAGTATATAATTTACCCACAGTAACTTAAAACTAGATAACAATAAATGTAACAAGGGAAAGACTGTAGAGAGGTCATAACCCATATATAGAGGCTAAAACTATAAATAGAACATAAATACGGACAAGGTACATAACATTAATTTAATAAACTGTGCAATCTTAACAAATTTTACTGCCACCAAGGTAGCTGTAAAGGGGCTAATTTGGCAACTGTCATGATAATGATACATAAAAATTAAATAATAAAATTTATAAATATTAACAACAGTCGATAATCGGAATAAATAAGTTTAACATAATATTATATTTTATTAATCAGCGACGTTGCATTCAGAAAACACAGCAATCTTTGAGTTGCCGTCTCGTCACCACAGAGAATATCGTTCAACGAAGCCGGCAGATTCGAGTTGCGCCTATGTACCGAGTAGCGAGGGCAGTCAACAAGCACATGTTTGACAGTAATGACAGTGTCCTATGTGTCGCAGACCGGAGGATCATCTCTAATCATGAGGAACCCATGTGTGAGAAGCGTGTGGCCTAGCCGCAGGCGACACAACACAGTCTCCTCACGACGACTCGGGCAGTTCGCTGTCTCCCAGAGTCTAACGCAGTCTTTAATACGTCATAACTTGTTGTTAACTACTGCCTGCCAATCGGTATTCCATTTGGCTTTCAGTTTGCCATTCACCACCGGGATAATGTCGGAAGAAATCATCCTTACGGCGTAAGGCTGGAGTTCCAATGCTTCTGTAGCCCTTCTATCTGCCCGCTCGTTTCCTGATACTCCAATGTGTCCAGGTACCCAGACAAGAAAGACAGCAACACCTTCGGACTGAAGGGAAAACAAAGAGTTCCATATTTCGCGGATTATAATGTGTTTTGAAAACATGTCGCTGATGGCTTGTATGCCACTAAGGGAGTCGCTACAGATAACAAATTTTTTTATCATGGCACACGTTATATTTAGGGCCTTTTTGATGGCTGTTAATTCGGCCGTGAAAATGGAAGAGTCGTTGGGAGACGAAATCCGTATCGTCTAACCCCAGTGACGAAAGCACAACCAGTTCTACACAGTTCCTTTGACCCGTCAGTATAGACAACATCGCAAGGTGCGAGGCTGCCTAGTATTTGACGGAATTCTTGTTGGTAGACTGTTTCTGGAGTGGAGACTTTTTTAAACCTAGAGAGATTTAAAATAATTCTTGGCATTGAGACGCTCCAGGGTGGGATATCACATTGATGAACGACTTTGAACTCGTAATCGTTTAGGCCTATTTTAGAAGCTTAGGATTTTTAGCCCTAACGCTTAAGAGTGAAGGATGATTTGGTCTCGCTAGGAATTATGGACTGGATTTCGTAGGACCGGTTTCAAATCCAGGGTTGTCTGGCTTACCTAAAAGAGCGTGAACATAGTTTAGGGACAGTTGTTGCCGTCTATGCGAAAGAGGGGGTGCTCCCGTTTCAGCAAGAAGACTGTTTATAGGAGAAGATCGAAAAGCTCCATTTTCCAGTCTTAAAGCAGAATTTTGGACAGGGTCAAGCATTTTTAGAGCACTGGGTCTTGCGGACCCATACGCTTGACATCCACAATCTACACAGGAACGGATGGTGGCTTTGTAGAATCTGAGCATGCATGTCCTGTCAGTCAGCCCCCCATTTTGTTCCTCTTACCCAGTAAGTACCAAATTTTGAAAATCAGTATTTTATTAATAAAATTATTTATTTTTGATTTATAAAACTTAACATAACTATAAAAGGAAATTTTGTGTATAAATTTACCACTTTTTAGTGATTTTTTAAAAAAGTCCCATTTGGGGATCATGGCATGTACTGTGTAGAAAGTAAATAAAACACAGTAATGGATAATATGAATATTTATTTTACAAAACTCTTACAATGTTATAAAATATTGACATAAAAGTTATATTTAAATATGACAAGAGTGAAATTTAAAAACATCTTCAAAAACTTTTATTGTTTTTTGTGCCATTCTAAAAAGCAGTCGACGTGCAAGCTTATATTGCACTTTGCACACTGTTTCCTGGCATTCGACTTGCAGATACTACATTTGCTTTGTTTTCCATTTGCAGTTCTCTCAATAAAATGTCCAATTGGATCAAATCTGACAGTGCTTAACACTCGCTTCATTGATGACTTTGGTAAATCAGATCTACCTGGGTTCCATGGGTTTGAAAGAGAAGACAAATTCAGATAGGTTCGAGCAATACTTATCCTAATTTCAAGAAGTGTAATCTTATGACCAGCAATGCGATAGAGGATGTATGCATTAACAAGAGTCATATCAACAAGGTTTGTGAAGAGTGGAAAATACCATTTTCCCCCTATTATTTTTACTCTATACTTATTTACAGACCAGTCAATGCGACCCACTCCTCCCATCCATTTGTTACAAGTACCTATGCATTTAGGTTGAAACACTTGGACCTTATCCTTTGTTACTTTAAACCATCGAGTAACTATAGTCTGGGGTTCCAGTCCTTCATAGTTTGATAGTACTTTTAACGTTGTTGTTATCTTTCCAGGTTACTGCAAAAGGTTTATTTTTTTCATCAAACCAACAGTCTTTTCTTCTCGTGCTTCTT